>NW_015438358.1:1287009-1290740 GCF_001293395.1 Leptomonas pyrrhocoris
CCGCCCCCGGCGCCCCGGCCGACCCCCGCAACGCCAACGGAAGCCCGCCGGGCAGAGAAAGACAGGCCCGAAAGCGAAGAGGACCTGGCGCGCAACTGGTGTCTTTTTTTAAACGTTCTGTGCGACGAGAGCGGGCGAAAGTGAAACCCGTGCACCGTCTCGCCGGCTTTGCTATTGAACAAAACACCCGAAATTCAGCGTAAGTTGGGTAGCACTGCCATCGATTTGCAACATTAATTATCTCCCTGCGATCTCTGAAGAAGAAAAAGGAGGGGACAACGGAAAGCAACGAGATACTGATGTCGTTGTTGCGAGCCAATGAAACTAACGAACGCTGTTTCTTTCGGTCACTGCAGCAGTGGCTCAGCCTTCCCTGCTGCATGAAGACAACTGCCTGCCCACGTTTATTATTATTATTTGACTCGACGTTTTCTCCATCATGAATTATGAGTTCTGCAGAACTAACTGATGAACCGTATATATGGCGCTACCGACGTCAAGCTGCTGTCAACAAAGAACAGTTGATCTCCTTTGGGTTCGTAGATGCACATTACTCGTTGGCATGTTTTCCATTTCGGAATAATCCACTGGGGTTGAAAAAGTGGATAGACGCGTTCGTCTTATTGTTTTTTTTTGTTATTGCTTCATGAACGACTGGAGGAGCGTTAATAATAGTAATGATTAATCTGTTTTCAATAACCGCAGTTTGTTGCATAAGATGTGCTCTTCCATGTGCTTTAGTAGCTTTGTTTAGCTCTTTTTTCTTCTATGAAGAAACCGTTGCTACTATTAGGAAGCCGTCAAATTATGTTTAACGACACGTCTTGTCAACAACACTTCTAAAAAGAAGGAAAGCTTTTTAGTAACAAAAATTGAAAGAAGACTCTATTTTCGAAATGGTAGCTTCCACCGCCGCTTTTCCAATGATCTCGTTTCTCGATATCATCATTTAGTGGTTGAAATGAACCCCAAAACTAGACGTATTATCAGATTTTGTTTTAGGTCGGCACAATCCCATGACATTCATTGGTTCTGAGATTATTTACAGCCGTAACACATAACTTCTCGTGCACAATGGAAACGGAGAAAATCTGAATTTTACCTCTTTCATCGTGTTTTCAACCTCCTTATATATCTAGCACTTTTGTCAGTAAGGTACATTATTACTATTACAATTATTACTACTATATATTATTATAAATAATACTACTGCGTTTAAGTTCAACTCCACAAAATGGATTATCCTGATCTTGAATGCCAAACATTCTTTTCGCTTCTTCGCAGATTCCCTTTTATGCGAAGATTGGTCATTGACACGTTCACTCAATGCTATTCTCATTTCGAAGAGTTTGTGCTACAACCGAAAAAAGGACTATGTGCAACGTGCTCGCACAGAATATCTGACTCCGTTCTCTTTTCCTGTAGTTATGGCGACGAGACGTGCTTTAGCGTCGCTAAGAACGATGATAGATGCAGCCAATTAGGAGTTGGCAGAAACGACCGCGCATATGTAAGCGTGAGTGACAAGTGTGTTGAGGCATACGGGGTGCATTTCGAGTCGCGCGACGATGTTAATTTTTGGTTTGACGCAAACCAAAAAAATAAAACGTGTTTTGTTTCTGCCTTGTTTTCAGATGAATGGGAAGCTTGGACTCAACTTGCTAGTAACGCGTGCGCTGGCCTAAGGTACAGTAGATGCCTGACCCCCTCTTATTTGTTTCCTGTGGAATGCAGTCGTCGCGAACACAGGTTTCCGGCACGGCATCCGTTTTTCACAGGATACAAGAAAGATGTCTTGCGTTTATCAGCGTCGTTGCATCACCCACGTCTCTTAGCTCACTGCTTGTGTGCGAAAAGACTTTTTCGTGGTTTTCCGTGCGGTACATTCAGAGCCTAAAAAACTGTGCTTGTGAGCTGCATTTTCGTGCCAGGGGTGTTTCGATAGGCTGCCGCTTGCAACGCCACAATGCGGGAATCCAAAAAGCCTTCTTCTTTGCCTGGGCTTAATAATGCGTTCTTGATTTCTTCTCCCTGCTATTGGTAGACTATTGCCATTGCGATTGAATTTGTAGAAAGCTCTGGCGTTAGTGTTACTGTGCAGGCACTAACATTGAAGGGCGGTTTAGATAATATTTGGGTCGCGTTGTGGATGCTGAATCTGTACATTACGACTCCTGGTTTTTCACATCACAAGTGCAATTATAGTTCTACAAGAACAACGTGTTCTTTCGTTACAATAAAATGCTATCATCAATACTCATTTTGAAAAAAAAATCCGAATATCGTGCCGACTTTTAACGACAATAAACACATTTCCGTCTCCTCGAAATGACACCTACACGTTGCGTCATATTATTCTTGAGCCACACACTATGTCTCACCGATCTCTTTCCGCCTCAGTTGGTGCCACAAAACAAAAATATCCTGCTGCGCTTTCCTTTGCGATGCACATGGAAACAAACAGTAGACGATTTTTGGAGTAACAGCAAAGGTTGACAAAACACCTTGTATTGTGTTTGACAGTTTTTCTCTTGCTTCTTCAATCGAAAGGCAGATGCTTTCTGAGCGTTTTCCTGCCTGACATTTTTGTTGGTAACAAAATGCGCTCTCCTTGCATTGTTTCTCATTAATCGTTTTCTTTTTACTCTCTTCTCTTCTATTATCTCTGTCTCAATGTACGTGACCGATAAGGAAAAAGTATTTTTCTACGTAACCTTTTATTCTTTTTCTTCGGCACGTGAATGCATGCATGAAAAAGCTTCTCGGTGTTAAGAAACGAGAAGACCAAGAAGCCAAAGTTTGCTGTTTTTTAAATTTTTTTTAGCACACAAGCTTCAAAACAGAAAGGAAAATCTAAATAGGACCTCCTTTCAAGTCTAAAGATCTCTGCGGAAGATATAGTGTTACAGATATTCTTTTCACTACGTTACAGTAAGACCATCTAACCGCATCTCTTCTGGCGCTGTCTATTTTTTTGCTTGATTGTTTCAGATAAACGTGTCTTTTTTTTGCATTCGGACGGCTAAGCGAAATAGTCTGTGAATAGACTCTTCTCAACTGAAACGACAAGTGGACTGTAAAGCTTTGTAGGATTTACGTTTTTCGACCGATATAAAAACACCCTAAAATGAGCACTACTGTTGCGACCGATACCAACGAGGTATGGCGTTGTTCTAGCTGCCACAAGGTGAAGGACCTGAAGGGACCTCATTTGAACGGGAAGACGAGCGTTCGTTCTGACTGCTGGCCATGCGCGAAGAAGACCACATTTGAGCTGGATGCCAGCGGCGCGAAGAAAAGCGTTACGGAGACGACCAGTGCGTCAACGGCTTCACAATTGGTAACGACTCCACCGAGTATCGCCGCTACGAATGAGAAGTCCTCTGTGTTCATGCCGCCTGCAGTACCTCTCGATGTCGAGGAAGCGAGGTACTTGCTGTCGGTTGACGAGACAGAACCAGCGTCTTCCTCTACCCCTGCTCCTGCTGCTCCCTCTTCAACGTCTGCGGATCATGTATGGCGTTGTTCTAGCTGCCACAAGGTGAAGGACCTGAAGGGACCTCATTTGAACGGGAAGACGAGCGTTCGCTCTGACTGCTGGCCGTGCGCGAAGAAGACCACATTTGTTCTGGATGCAGTAGCAACCGCCGCAGCTACGAAGAGCGACAGTGCAGCAGCTGGTAGCGCAAAGGCACTGCTAAACTCTCCCGCAAAGAGTGCGTTTGGCGCCG
>NW_015438358.1:1291582-1356582 GCF_001293395.1 Leptomonas pyrrhocoris
TGCTGCGTCCGCCTTCAAGAGCGCGTTTGGGGCTGCCTTGCCAGCGGACAAAGTGAAGGTGTCACCTTTTCCTGTAATTGAAGAAGGGTCCTACTCCACAATGACAGACGATGATGCGGATCTGGAACTCAGCTTGCCGGCGGAAGAGCCCGCTGAGGTTACCACATCGTACGAAGACTGCAGCTCTTCTGCAGCTTCAGAGAAGAACGTCCACTCGGACTCTTCCAGCGACGCTGCGCGGCCGTCTGATGTAGTGGGTGCGAAGGGCGGATTCAGCCCATCGTTTTCTTTTGGGGCAAACATCGCTGTCAAGAGTGACAGTGTACCCACCGCCGTTCCCAGCGGCGGTGGTGGGGGTCTTTTTGGTAAAGGTCCCAATCCGTTTGGCGCTGCCAACGCGAAGGAAGGGGACGCTAAACCTTTTGTTTTCGGTGCCGCTTTTGAGAACAATAAAAACACTGCTGTTGCCACGGAAAGCGCAGGCATATTTGGCGCTGTTGGGGGCGCAGCAAGGCCCTTCAGCAGCAGCAGCGCGAAGGACGGCGGCGGCGCAGCTTTCTCCTTTGGTGCAGATTCTCTCAAAAAGGGTGACAGACCTGCAGGAGCTGTGCCAACTCGTGGCGCTGCAGGTGCCGTCGGCAGTCAACCAAAACACATGGATCCTGCGAATGTCAAAAAGGACGACGACACGCCGGCAAAGCGGAGTGTCGAAGGCAACACCACAATCAACGAGGGTGTTTCCGGCAACGCAGTGGCCGTTGATGTCGCTGCGCCTCCACCGCTTAACAACGATGCCTCCGCTGTAGTGCGAACTCCAGACGTTTTAGCACCACTGTTCTCGTTGGAGGATGTCCATAGAGTTGTTTCTGAGGCCTTGTGCGAACAACGGGAGGCAATGAAGGCGGAATGGGACGCGTTTCGCAAGGATCTCTTATTTGACATTCGACAGGCTGTGTCGGAAGCAAGCACGCGTAATGTCGTGGGCGAAAGGGCTGATTTTGAAGAACCCGCCGCAGAGATGAACGAATCTCTAGTGCGACGACATCTATCAAAGGCGTTTCGTAAGTACTAATCTACTGTCTTTGTGAGTTTAAAGTTGGCATAGATGTGAGACAAAACAAAAGAAAAAGATCAACGGTTTTTTTTTGGATGCGTGCCGAAACGCGTGAGTGAGACGTAGGTTGAGTAGAATGTTGGCGCTGATGAGCCCAAGGGCACCCGTAATGGTTCGGAATGAAGAGCAAAACAACAGCTGAACCAGCTGCTTTCATGTTCTTGACAGGAACACGACATCCTTTCTTTTTGGTGGGCCCCGGCGTAAGTGCATATTTTATTTATTTATCCTTCCGCCAACAGTGGCACCACATGTATGCCCTCTCGCAAAAAGTCGTTCCACTAGTTTCGTGCATGCACTCCACATTTTCGCCTCGTTTGGTCTCATTTTAATTCTTCTTCTGTGAATCTTGAAAAACGCCTCTGCCAACGCAGTGTGATTTTGCACGTGGCTCTCCCCCTCCCCCCAAAAGGAAGTTAGTAATTGCTGCGGCTGTCTCTCTCTCTTTTCCTTTGCAGTGTTCCGCTTTTGCGTTTCGCTCTTTTTTTTTCCAGCGGAGGAAGAGGTTAAACTTTCCATGCCTCCGCCAACCCGACTCGACGCGCTGTGCGAAGCGTCGTCAAACGCGCGTCTTGCTGAACTGGAAAGCTTTCGCAGACTGTGCGACCGGGTGCATTCTCTGAGGGAGAGTGTTAACGACTTATGCAATCGGCGAATCCCTGCAATTGAGCGGTCAATTGAACAGTTCCACGACAGTCACCTTTATCGTCCGCTGGAGACAGAGAAGGACTTTGTTGAGGAGGCTGCCGTGCACTCCGTTGGTCTCTTGTTGGGCGCGATTGATTCTTTGTACTTGCATGCACAGACGGTCCCCCACCAAAAACATTCCGCTTCTAAACGTTGTGCCTCTGCTGCATCGCAGGTGAGCGAATCTGTTACGTTCGCTGTGGGCTACTCTCCCGAGTTTACACTCAGTGACAGAGATACGTATCGGTACGCGGCTAAGCAGGATGATTCACCGAACCGGATTGCAGAGGTAGCACGTGAGCCGCGGCTTATTAAAGGCATCCCTCAAGCGACGCTTGACGTACCGTTTGCCAGCGGCCGCGGGCACACGACGGAATCCGCAGCGTTTAAGAACAGTAATTCCACGCGGAAAGACACGCCTCCAGCCTTAGAGAACACCTCACGTTTTCCCGCTCGCGGAGACCTTGCGGACCGAACAACGCAAGTGCCGATGAATCGTCCGGAAAATGCAACTCCCAAAACTGCTTCGCAAGTTGAAAGAAAGACAATGGAGAGCAAGCCCGCCGGTGGCGGCTTTGGGTTTGCTGTCGGGAAGGACGCACCTGCTGCTGCTCCTGCTGCGGAGAGCAAGCCCGCCGGTGGCGGCTTTGGGTTTGCTGTCGGGAAGGACGCACCTGCTGCTGCTCCCGGTGCTGTCGCTGCTCCAGCCAGCGGATTCACAAAAGCACCTGCGCAAGGCGGGTTTGGCCAGAGCTCTGCGTTCGGGCAGGCTTCGGCTCCCGGTGCTGTCGCTGCTCCAGCCAGCGGATTCACAAAAGCACCTGCGCAAGGCGGGTTTGGCCAGAGCTCTGCGTTCGGGCAGGCTTCGGCTCCAGTTAGCGAGTTTGGCAACGCTGGTGCTGGGGGCGGGTTTGGAGGGGCTGCCGGACAGCCAGCCGGTGTCGCAGGGCAGGGGGCAAATGCAGACAACCAACTCGCATATGGCTCGCGCAGCGCCTTCACGAGTGCCTTTGGAGGGCCATCGAGTGGCGGCGGCTTCTCTGCCGTGCCGAAAAGTGCCTTTTCGGGTGGCGGCAATGCGGGCGGTGCGTTCGCCGCTTCTTCCTTCAACTCTATTGCAGGCAATTTTCAGCAGGGCAACCAAAACGGGTTGCTGTTTGGAGGCCAGCAGTAAAGGGTGATGTGCGTTGTTGCCGCTGCGAAAGCGAAGGTAGGACAATATAAAGCAGCTTTCCACCGTAGTGTGGCGAGATCGTCGGGCTCGTTTCATAAAAAGCAAGAAAAACGAGGACGCACAGGTTCACTGAATGCTCTGCTCGCGTTATCACTGAGTGAAAGAAAGAAAGCTATGTAGATGTTGGGGGAACAAAAAGTGGGTTAGGAATGGCTTCGTAGAAAGGATAACCACCGGTACAATCAAGGCAAACCTCGGCGTAAACGCGATACGGTTGCGACCTGGAGAGCCATGTAAATGTGATGCGTGTGATCTCGAGAAACGAAGGCCTTCCCGTGACGGACTTCACTGGAGACACAAGGTGACACAGAGTCCTCTCTGTTATTTTCCCGGCGGTGCGCGACGGTTGCACGACACTGCGGCTCCTCCCCTGCTTTGTTTTTGAACTTCGTGAATGTGTCGTTACGGAGGTAATGCGAGAAAAAGATGAGCATCGAGGGAGGTTGCTCCCCCTCAACGGACGTCTGTCCTTCACGATAAGCGGCTCAACAGGCAACCGCAACCCAAGCATTGAAATCAAGTGCCTTTTCCTTCTTCCCGTTTCCTTTTCTTTATCTGTATTGTGCACTTTTAACCTCTTTTCTGCGTTGTGAATGGCCCCTCTCCGACCGCCCTGTGCTGCTCTTTCGCTTTGGCAGGAGCACATTGACAGAGACGGTGATGACAAACAAAGGGTATTCAGCAAGCAATTAAAATTAATTATCGTGGAAAGCAGTCTACGTATTTCCAACATGACTGATTCTCTCATCATTCGCGACGTGGAGGTGGGAGACTTGGCGCAGGTGTTGGAGCTGCTGAGTCACCTCACGTCAGCACCAGCGCTTTCACAAATCGAATTGGAAATGCTTCACAACCGCCGTGTGATGGCGGGAGTGCGGACATTGGTCGCCGTCGACCCGGAGGCGCGAGAAATTGTGGGAACGGCGTCTCTCTTAGTAGAGCCCAAGTTCACGCGAGGCGGCAAGAGTGTCGGACACGTGGAGGATGTCGTCACACATCCCCGTTGCCGAGGAAAGGGTATTGGGCAGAAGCTGCTACAACGGCTAGTGGAGGCGGCGAAGGAGCACGACTGCTACAAAGTCATTCTGGACTGCTCCGACAACACAATCGCTTACTACTCCAAAGCCGGTTTTAGAAAATGCGAGAATCAAATGCGGCTAGACATTGTGTAGGGCACGCAACTAGCGCTCAGCGAAAATAGGCTTTTTTGTCGATCGAGGTAGCTGCTCCGTCTCTTCCTTCCATGACTGTTTTATTGCGTTTTCATGATGACCTTCGTGAAACGACCAAAGAAGGACAGCACAGTTTCTCGGGTTTCGAGGGCGCCCCCCTAGGTGTACCCAACTTGTGCTATACACGTCTGCTTTCCTGCACTCTACAAGATAAAACGACAATGAGGACAAGTAGTAAAAAAAAAAGAATAAAAGAGGCGGTCGGGGGACAGCATCGAGTGCGCATTGCCAGCGGGTTTAGCCCTTTTTTGTATCGCCACGCTTTTGCGAAGCACTTTTTTCATTTTTATTGCTTTTTTTTTTGGGAGTAGAGAAGGCATGCCGTTGAGACGGCTGTGACACGACTGCTTTGGGCTGCGGCGCAACAGCAATGGTGAGCGCAATGTTCGCCAAGGCTGCGAAGGAACTCCGTCGTCATCTTTCTCTTCTACTATTTCCAGGAGCGGGTTTACGTTTCACTTTCTACTTCGTGCGACATGGGCAAAGCTATTAGTTTCTCTCTTCTCTCTTCTGTTTGACTTGCATTGCATCTTTTGTTTAATCTTCTCTCATGCACAGAAATATCACGTGGCGTAATTAAGGTCTGCGTGGCGGCGAAGGCGATGCATCGTCGACTAAGGTCATTGGTAGCGGCACAGCGTAGCTGCCATCGCTTCTTCTCCGAGTTCAATTCCGGAAGCGTCCTTGGCACGCCCGTCCTATCTGGCAGCCTGCTGAAAGACATGCAGGAGGACCTAAAACACGAAAATGAGCTTCACACGCGCGGGATGGGTGAGACGCTGCAGAACTTCGTCAACCGCGCTGAGCTGACGCACATGGAAAGCCCCGAGGCGGATGAGAAATTTATGAAAAACTTGGAGTCGAAGGTCGACGACCTCTTCTCCCGCATTCCGCTGCCCGAGGACCCGATGCGAGCAGCCCTGGCACTAACCGATGAGGAGGTGAAGGAGGAGGCGGCGGCCGAGCTGGTAAAAGAGGCGGTACGTGAGATGTACTGGCGTAAGCTGGACGCCAAGAAGGCGGAAGAGCTCCGCCTGAAGCACGCACAGGAGAAATACGCGAAACAGGGAATGCGACAGTACTTCGACGATCTGAAAGAAAATGAGAAAATGCGCGAGCGTTATTCGAGCGTGCTGAACGGCGGTGCGACGAGCACAACCACGTCACGTCCGTGTTCGCGAGAGCAAGACAAGACGACGTCCTCCACATCGGCAGCTGTGCGTGGCGATGAGGACGGCGATGTTGCGGATGCGACGGCAGAGGAGCTGCGGGCGGAGTTGGCCGCCATGAAGGCGAAGATGGCGAAGTTGGAGGAGATGCTGCGCGCCAAGAAGTAGAACACGAAAAGCCGAAGCGCTGGTTGTACCTATTTCGCTTTATTTCCTCTTACTCGTTTACAAGGGCTGCTTTATAAATCTATTGTTGCAAAAGCTGTCTGGCAGTTACAGAAAACAAGAATTCACAGCTGGGTTCTTCTCTTCTTATACACTCTCCACTTTTGCGACACTTATCAACGATTAAGCGTAAGAACGCCAAGCTTAATACACATAAAAAGGATGTCTTAACTCCACGGCAAACGTTGGCCAGCTCGGAGTTTCCATTACGGGTCTTTTCTTTTCCTCCTCTACGTCGTTTGACCACTGTGCGCCTTTTTCTCTCCGATATGCTGTTTATGGGAAGGGAAAAGAACTCCTTTTTCTGGTCTTTGCAGGTCCAAGGAGTACTCTGACGTGCTCTGTATTAGTTCAAGTTTCCCAGCCCTCCTCGCACTTTTATGACTATCATCTTTTTTTTGTTGTTGTCCCCCTTCCTGATCGTTATTCGTATACGTAGTAGTAGTAGCATCCCCTTTCTCTGGAAAACAGCGGTCAAGGATGAACCGTCTGTTTACGAGCAGCGCAGATCTGCGCGGGTGCACCGCTGTCGTGCTGGGTAGCTTCAGTTGCCAAAAGCGCTTTTGGTCAAAACCGAAGAAACGACCGAAGGTTGGCACCGGCTTCCACGAGAAGGCGCAGAGGTGGCGCGATGAGTATTTGCTAGACAGCCACCGCGTTCTTGCCGACAGCCTGCGCGCCTACGTCGACTTCAGCTCGACGAAACGATCTGAGCCGTGGGACACCCGCTTTGCCCCATTTGACCGCGTGGAGAAAGATGGCGTGTACATCATCACGCGCTATCTGATGGATGACAAGTTGCAGCTGTGCAACTACCACCACCGCCCTGTGAAGCGGATGCTGTGTAATGTGGGGTTGATGGGCCCGCAGGTGACGACGACGGCGCGGTGGAAGCCCTATCGCTATGCCACGAATCCCGCGAACACCACGAGGGCCGAGCGCACCTTTACCAAGGACAAGACGGTGCTTACGGGCTATCACCACGATTGAAGTTGTTGCTCACCTTCCTCTACACGGCAGCCGAGTGATGGAGGGGAAGGTTAAACGTGCTGCTCATTCCCCTCTTTACTTCTTCCGTCTGCACAGACATGGCTACGGAAGCGTTGTGCGTGTTTTCACTGAGGTGCTGTTTCCATGCAAGTATGTACCATCCGTTGACAGATGTCTGGTACCGGTGCTTCTTTGTCGTCTTTGTTTTTCCCCCTTTTCCGTCTGTGTGAGGGTTGAGTTGATGTGCTGTTGGTTTATAATGGGGTTTGTTTCACAACAACAAGGAGGGGTGTCACGAGAAGTTCTCAGCTTTCTCTCTCGCCGGAAGAGATCTGCGAAGGTGACGAGAAGGCGCGGAGTACAGGCAGTGGAAAGGAAAAAGAGAATACCAGCTTCTGTGTCATCTAGTGACCTTGGGTGGTGCACTTTAAAGCGGCTGTTCATCGTAGCACTGAAATTCGTTTCTTTCTTGTTCGTGCGTGTGCGAGTGCTTTCCTCACCGACGCACTCCTCGGCTTTTTAGCGCTGTGCGATTGCTGAGATGTGCGTGTCTCCTCGGCTTTCAGCAAAGGAAAAGCAAAACAATACCAACTGCGCCTCTTCTTCTTCGTCCTGCGACATATATTTATCTCTTGGCACAGCGGTAGCTGCCCGTACGCAGTTGGACAAACACTTTTACGCAAAGCCCAGCAGAGAGATAGCTGCCCGAATAATGGGCCGCGTAGCGAAGCGGAGCCGCGCAGAGGCGCCACCGTCGATGTCGCAGGACCACCCAACGCCCTCCACCCCCCCAGCAGCGAAGAGCCAGCCAGCTCAGAAGCGCTGCATCACACCTCCGAAGCGTGTGGAATCGAAAAAGTTTGTGCCAGAGCTGGATGATTTGGTCGACACCGACGCGGCGTCTGTGCACAGCGACGATTCAGTGAGGGTGGAAAACTCTCAGGAGAGAGAGGATGCCTTGGTGGCGGCTGGAGGGGAGCTGACCGGCGATGCTTTAAGAGAATTTCTGCAAGCAAACTTTGTAGACTACATAGATGAAAAGCTTTTTGATATCGCGAACTTAGATGCACTCGGTACATAGTACAGACGGCTTCACAAACGCATCTACACACACATACATTTTATGCATGAGCATGATGGCTTTCTCCGTCACAAGAGGAGCGGTGAACGAGAGGACAGCTGTCTTTATCAGACGTTGGGATGAGAGGATGAACTGAAGTAGTAGTTGTTGCTTTCATACATTGCGCCGATGCTGTTGCCTTATTTTTTTTCTTACTTCTGCGAATTAGGTGCATCAGTTGTACATACCAGACGTGCTTTTGTCAAAAATGTATTTACCTCAACTAACACAAGCAATTATTGCATACAATAATTTGCATCCTTTCCAAACTTGCCCGATAAACTTGACATTGCTCAGAGAGCGATTATGTTGCAACTATGCCGTCTCCAACGTGCGAGACTTAGCGCGACGAAAAGCCCTCTACTTTCCAAAAAGGGATATCCGTGCAATGCCTAACCACAGCTGCTTTCTCTTTTCCTCTCTACAAGCGGCTCCAAACACCTCTTTCTGCTTTTCTTTTATTTTTGTTCTCTTTTCCGCTTTTGCTTCTCCTCGAATAAAACTCCACGCATCCTTTCTTCTCCGTGGGTCAACGTAAGCGCTCGTGTCTAATTTCCACCCTTTTGGTGTGTGTGTGTGTGTGTGTGTGTGTGTGCATATTTCTGTTGTTGGTTCCTCTTCCTTTTCTCCTGCGTGCCCCGCTTTTCCGGCTCTCCAGGTTTTTTTTTGTTTAGAAACTCTTTGGTGTGTTCGTCCCTTCCCCTTTCTTCCCTCAGCACGTTGCTCTTTTCAATATGGGTAATACACATTTTGTGTTCTCTCTCTCTCTCTATAGGAAATACGCCCCCAAACAACGTTTAGCGGCTGCGACGATCCACAAGACACGACGATAACACTGACAACATTAGACCAGAGATGTCATCCACGGATTTCTTTGTGGCCATCTCTGGCGAGCCAGCGCGGGCGGCGCCGTTCGGTGCTGCATGCCGTTTTAACAGCCCCGATGAGCAGAGCGTCGTCAAGGACGTGCTGAATCAGAGCGCGGAGCGAATTCTGCTGCTGGCGTTCGTGGTGGACAAGTCCGTCGGCAAAGCGCTGTGCAGGGCAATGTTCACGTATTTTGCAGAGTGCATTGATCCCAGCAAGAACGTCTACGTCCAGTTCAACGTTTCCTTCGTCGAAGAGAAGACGAACAGCTTAATCCAGTACCGCTGCGAGCGTCTGGGCGACATCGACGCCGTCATCGAAGCCGAGGGCGGAGCCCACGACTGCTCCTCCATCTGCGCCACACGCGTCGTGCCGAAGGAGACGTCGTTTGTGTTTGTGGAGCAGCGACTCACGGTGATGCTCTGCACGGCGTCCGAGTACAACTCCGACAAACTCATGCACGTCACGGAGAACGCCGCTGCTATGGTGGGGTGTCAGATCGGGTCTGTTGGCTTCTACATCCCGAGAGACGTGATGTGCAGTCCGGTCAACCTCGAAGAACTGGCGAAGGAAGGGGAGCTGTTTAGGGAGCTGGTGTCGCGGCGCACCATCGGCCACGAGGAGCGCGTGTCGAGTCGCGTACGCCTGCAGGACGTTCGTGCCTGGTCGCTCATGATCAACGAGAAGAACCACTTTAGTGCGGTGGAGCCGGGCCCCTACCTTGTGAGCCTCAACCCGCAGCTCGTCGTCGGCGAGAAGCTGGCCCATTACGTTATGGAGGAGCTCACCTACATGGTGGGTGACAGTGGCAACGCTTCCCCAGTCGACTTCTGCGTGATGCCGCCCGTCGCGGATGGGGATGCGCTGCACCGCAGTGTCTACTCCCCTCATTGCCGATTGCGTCGGGAGGGTTACGCCGTGTACATAAAGCCGGAGTGTGGGATGACGTACGTGAACGGTAAGCTGATCGCCGAGGAGCAGCTGCTGCACCACAACGATCGCATTATCTTAGGGAAGCAGCTCGCGTTTCGCTTTGTCATCGTGGGCACCGAGGTGCCGAAGAATCCAGACTCCCGCATTCTCGACTGGGAACTGTGCTCCAAGGAGTTTCGCCGCGAAAGCGAACGGGTCATCGAGAGCGGAATTCGATCAGCGTTGGAGACAAACAACAACGAACTGCGGGCACGCTGTGAGGAGTTGGAGGGGTTGCTGGAGAACGCGCGGGGAAACTCATGGCTGATGCTGACCAACCCGCCTCCCACCTACAAAGGGCAGTGTCTGTGGCCCTTCGATCTGCGAAAGCGACACAGTGCAGTCACCATCGGGCCCCAGGGCGATGTCGCGCTTCCATTTCTCACCGCCTCAGCCACGCTGAAGCACGCGATGGACGGCCTCATATGCAAATCCGGCAACGCGACCGTCGCGATCAGCAACGGCGCCCGCTTCAACGTCGGTGCGTACACCTTTGCGATGAGTATAGATGAACGCGTCGCGCCGGGCCGCACGCGTAAGGAGTCGACGCTGGACGGCGGCACGTCTGCCGATGCGGTGCTGGAGCTGCAGTCGAGCTTCTTCTCGCTGCAATGGGCCATTGGCGCTCTTTTCGACTTCGTCTTTCCGGTCAAGGGCCGCAGGGTGAAGCGAGAAGGCGACAAGTACTACGCCTACCGAGCCCCGCTGTACGACACGCACCTGCTTGAGGCCCCCGCAGTGCACACGACCGACGTGGTGGCACTGAATACGCAGCTCACGGAGGCGGTGCGGGTGATGGGAGCCGGCTTGGCGAAGGAGATGCGGGAGATGACGGCGGGGTCGCCGCCGCCGTCGCCGTCGTCGTCGCCGTCGCCGTCCCCATCGCCGCGCGGGGATGCGAGCGCAATGGCAAAGGCGGAAGACTTTCTTCGTAGTGTCGCCGCAGACACGGAGCTTACCACGGCGGTCATGCGACAGGTGCACCACGAAATTGGCTCAATCTTGTACGAGAGGTGCAACGGGCAGCAACAGCAGCAGACGTCGCGGCAGACGCAGCTGAGTACCTCACCGAAGTTACCCAAATCACCCAAGTCGGTGCGTGCAAGGCCAAAAGACCGCCTCCACGAGGCCTCGCCGCTGACACCGCCGTCGCCACCGAGCGCGGGCAACACTGAGGGGCGGCTTCTGCGGCTGAAAGGGACGTGCTTCATGTCCTCCCCGAAGGTGCTGCAACGGGCCAGCAACACAGTGACTCTGCTGAGTGTCAGCACCAACGCCAAAGGGCTGTGGGAGCAACACGTGCAGCACGTTGGCACCATTGGGAAGTCCTTCTCACAAACGAAGGGCGACGACGCCAACCTGCTCACCGAACTTCTCTTGCTGATTGTAGATGCTGTCCTCTCCACCGACTACTGCCTGCGCCACCGGCTTCTCAAGCCCCGCGAGGTGGAGAGCCTGGAGCCGAAGCTGGCCCTGTGGCAGAAGTGGGCCGACAAGTGCGTTGGCGCGATGGAGGGCCAAACTCCGTTGTCGCGTTCCGCCTGGAAGCACGAGTCGGCTGTGCAGCGCAAGCCAACACCGCACATCCACCGCAGTGCTGCGAAGCGAGGTGGCGACGCTCCGACGCCGACTCGCAACCCCGCCGATCTCGATCACACCAATGGCTCCCGAAAGACGAGTCTCTCGCGCATGGCGAACAGCTACACGTCGGTGCCGCCACGCCTGACGGGAGACCACAACACCAGCCGCTCCGCCCTCTCCGCCACCTACAGCGGCAAGACGTCGCAAAGCCTCACCTCCTTTGGGACACTGCGTAAATTGAGCGTCTCATCGGCCACCAAAGCGCAATCCGCACGCGGACTGCACAACACCGCACGCCGCAGCTCAACGACGGCGACCCCGAACAGTACGAACAGCACAAATAATACAACGACGAAGCAACGTTCGCCGGCTACGGGGTCGTCTGGAGTGGTTGCCCCCGCCCTCTCTGCACGGCGAAAGGTGGAAGCCGCAACACGCAAAAAGAAGTAGCCGCACTCTTTTTTCTTCTTTTCTCGCATGCAGTTCCTTCTCTCCCTTTGGGCCTTCTCTCATATCAAACAGCGACTCTTGTTTCTCTCTTTCGTTTCTGTGTTCGTGCTTTTTTATTTCTTCTCTTCTGTTTGGATGGCAGAGTTTTTGCTGCGGCGACAGAAGAGTCGGCGATACTATTTTTCTGCCGTTGCCAACCTCGTCTTTTATCCCCGTGTGTGCTTTCGTGCGCTCCTTCGTCGTTTTTCATCGCCTTCTCTCGTTTTCCCCTAGAGAAAACCTGTGAGCCGGATTTCTTATGTTGCTTTTTATTTTCTACTTTTCGGAGAAACACACTCTTTCAAGTGTTTTCAATGCATTGATTTAGATATTTGTTAAACTCGCGTCGCATCTTTCGCCCTTCATTTTTCGTTCTTCTCCTGCTGTGTGCGAGGTATTCTCAGCCGTTTCTCTTCGTCACTTTTCACCCTCACTGCAGCCCCTTTTTTTTTACCTTTTTCCCCCAAACTGCGCACTGGTTTTTTTTTTGATCTCAAATGTGCTTCACTTCTCCTCCTTTTATTATTGTTGTTAAACAGACACGTGTGAAAAGCGGACCGTGTATTGCAGAACGCTGCTAGACCGATAGGTTGAGAGTGTGAGGTGGAAGGAAGTAGGGGTGGGAGATCTTATGATGCAGTCCATTTGCTGCCTTTCTGTATCTGTGCTTCGGGGTTTTTTTTTCGTGCTTCGTAGCGCAGATCAAAGCTCATCGTCGTCGGTTTTTTTTCTTGTTAGCTGATTCATTATTATTATTGTTCTTATATCTAGATCTGCTCTGTTGAACTGTGCGTTTGTTTTTTCTGCCTATACCCGATGAAAAACGCTTTGAAATTGTCAGCGAAAGATGGCCAGGCCATCGCAAACTACTGCGTTTCCGACTTAGTTTCCTCTCGTTCTACTTTTGCGTACACTAACATTGCTGTGCTTGCGTGTTACAGGAGGTACCTTTGTCTCACTCAATACATTTTTTTTTGTTTTCACTGGCGTATTAAAAAAGGCCTGAAAAGGGGCGTATTCATTGTGACCATCATTTGCGTGTTGAAGGCAAGAAAGCGTAGCGTTGCGCATCACTTTCTGATTACTCTTTTCCTTTTGCGCCTTTTCCTCCCTTTTCTTACTCCCCTGAGCCTTTTCCTTTGGTGGCTTCCACAGGGCGTTTGCCATCCATTCAGTCGCTCCAGTGGCATTGGAAAGCAAAACAAAGCAGTCAAGTTCGTCAGAACAACAACAGCAACAGCAACAGCGGAACACGTTAGACGACGCTTGTCGATAAAAGTAGTGCGATGCACGCGCAAATGAAGAGACGACGAGTTTTACCGAACACCTTTTTTTTGGTTCTGCGCATTTTTTTTTTCTCCCTACCGTGATTTGAAGAATTGCTGTTTTGCAGTCGTATACTGTTGCCTGCCATCGTGCATGAGCGCGTGCCTTTACGGTACCCCAAAATAATAGTAATCATATTAATAATAATAAAAATGAACAACACCACCTCATCTTCCGCACTCCTCTCCGTTTCTTCCTCCTTTCTTTTGCTTTCATTGCCATATCTTCTGGTGCGTATAGCAGCCGCACAGCACAGAAAGAAAAAAAAACATAATGGCACTCACCGTCACGACGTCGTCTGCCCAAGTTGGCGGCGCCGAGACGACGTATTGGAGCCTGCACGGGCACTCCGAAGAAGTGCTGTGCGCCGCAGCGTATAGGCAGCACGTCTGCGCCACCGGTGGCGCCGATGGTTTGGTGCTGGTGTGGCGCTTCGCCGGCAGCACACCCGAACACGCCTGCCGCATGCGCACTGGGGGCCCCGCTGCGCTTGACGTGGCGTGGAGTAACGCGACAACGTTGCTCACGGCGCAAGGGGACGGCTGCGCATCGGTGTGGGACGTGGAGAAAGGTGTGAAGACGCGTTCGATATCGCGTTATGCGATCAAAGGCCGCTGTGCGTGGCCCGTCGTGAACTGTGTTGCAGCCACCACGCGGGGCAGCTTCGTGTTTGGCGGCGATGACGGCTATCTCGTCTCCGCCGATACGCGCAGCGACAAGGTGAGCACCAGTGTGCACCTGAATGTGCCGGTCACTGCCGCCACATCAGCAGAATATTCCCTCTTCGTGGGCGACGTGTGCGGTGCGCTGCATTGGTTTGACACGCGTGTTGGGTCAAAGGAGCTGGAGCGCATTCAATGCGGTGCAGCAGGCATCACAAGCGTTGTGGCGGTGCCGGACCAGGATAGAATTGTCTCGTACGCGTTGAATGGCGATGCCCAGGTGATCGACAGTCAGCCGTTCGCCTTGTCCTCCTCGGATCGCCTTGTGGGTGCTACAAACCTTGGTGACAACACCCGTCAGTCGTTGCTGCGCGGGTCGTGGCTGCCGCGTGCAGGGGCGGTGGTGTTGCCAAGTGGCAGCGGTGATGTCGTTGCGATCTCTCCCGCGGACATTGGCGGAGGCGTCACGCGCACGTTGCACCAACGCGTAAACGGGCCCGTGATGAACGTGTGTGCGGCGGTGGGTGAAGGAGTAGTGCTGTGCGGTGGTGGGGATGAGCTTGCCGTGTATTCGTGGTAGTGGTCAGAGCGGAGAGAATGAGAGTTGTATGATGCAAAAGAAAGGAGCAAAATCAAGGAAGCAGGCAGAACTCTTTTGATGTTGAAAGCGGCGTGGAAAGAGTAAAACACGAAAGATCCGAACAGCACCAAGGTCCACCGCGCTTGGTGGTGTTTCCTTTCCACGGATCGAGTGTAATTATCGTGAAGGACAAAAAGCACATGAATTCAAAGGGCCTCTCAGATGTTTCACCTTGCGCCTGATTCGACGCGAGAGCGAGAGTTATTCTCATGGGATGTACAATTTTTTTTGTTTCTGGGTTATCATCAGCATTTTACCTTCTCGTCTTCTCTCTATTCATGTTTCTCTTCGCTGCTTCCGCACGTTTCGCCGCGACATCTCTTTTTTTTTTTGCCTTTTCGTCTTCTCGCCTTTGCCAGTCTACTCCGCTTTCAACGCAAATTTCTCCTCCTTTTCGATCAGTAATTCGGTGACACTGCGGTGCACACACAAAAAAAAAGGAAGAGGAGAAAAGGAACAATAATTAATTCTTCCTCGCCGGTTTGTAAAACAAACAAACAAAAAACGCTTAATAAAATCACACGTACTCGCAAAAAGCTAGCATCATTGCCATTCAAAAATAATAACCAACACAACGTGCTTAACTAATTTTGTTTTTGCTCTCGCGTGCCGTCATGTGAAAGGACTGCCTAGGCCCCGTTTTCAAAGAAAAAAAAACGTTTCTTTTTTTTTTTCGAGGTGTACACGTACGTGTATATCTAGTCTGTTTGTTCCTTTGTGCAAGACTTCTAAAAATCCACTTCGCCTCGTAATTCAGTAGTTTCTGGTGTATAGGTTGAGTTTGGAAGTGTACAGTTTGTTTGGATCCCGTTTCTTTGGTCCCTTTTTTTTCTTCTTGCCCTTTTGTGCTTACTCTGCTTCTCATACAGAAGTCTGGTATAATCCGCATAGAAGGTAATCAGGCCTGATCAGATGCACCGAAACAGGAACCGTAGGCGCCGCGCACCCGAGGGGCGACCAGTGCAGAACATCCTCAGCACCGACGGCATCCCAACCGGCACCTTCGCCGTGATCGATCCCTTCAGCAAGCGGCTTTTTATCCCCACCGAGGCGATGTTAGACACCCGTGCGATGCACCGCAAAGGCGTCCCTTCTCTCTGTCGCGTTTTCCTCGAAGGTCGGTGCCGGCAGGGCTCCAACTGCTTCCAGGCCCACGCCAACGTGGACGTGGTGACTGCCCTGCGTGCCGCTGCGCTGGAGGAGCCGACGTGCTGCGCGTTGCATGGTGCCCGCAGCGACGCCTCCGGCTTAGACCTCTCGCTGGCCCTTCTCACCCAAAACGACTCCGGCGATACAGTGCTGCGGGCGCGTCTGGAGGAGACGGTGGTGACCAACGGCCTGCGCGCCCTCATTGCGGCGCAGGCGAACGCGGTAGGGATGGTGGCGCCAACGGAGGTGGTGGTGCCGACCTCGTCGCTCTGTCGCCTGCACAGCGGCCTGGCCGGGGCGCCGTGCTGCCGCTTTGAGCAGGAGTGCAACTTTGTGCATCTGTGCCGCCAGCTGGTGCGGCGCACTGAACCGCAAGGCGGCCTAGCCGCGGAGGATCCGCCGTACGTGGTTCCCATGATCTCCGTCATCGGCTCCGATCCGGCGCCGGATGAGGTGATGACAATGCTCGACACGGCCACCAACCACCTCCTGACCTCCTCTGCTCAGGGCCGCGGGCCTCCGGCGTCGTCGTTCAACGTTCCCATGAGTGTCAGCGCAAACCTCGGGGTGACGCCGCCCATTCGCTTCGACCCGTTAGCCTTGGCCGCCACTGCGCCGAGCCCGACGCCGGATAGCGGTGTTCAGATGATGGGGCGGTCGCCCATCATGGCACGGTCTTTTAGTTCCACCACCTCTGGTCTGGTGTGGCGTCACAACCCGTATAACTCGTCACATGCTTCTTCGGTGATTGAGACGTGACCTAAGGAAAGAAAAGAAGGGAAAAAAACCCTCACCACGTTCTTCTTCGCACCAGAAGACGGTGTGCTTCAATACATAAATATATATTGTACTCTATATATTTTTTAGTCTCGTTGCAGCTGCATCATTTTGTTCTCCTGTTTTTATTATTATCTGATGTGACAACGCATCTGGTATGCGACACATTCATGCAATACTTATTAAGCCACTCTTCGTCCGGCTGTCACGTCAACGACACACAAACTCTCTCGTATGCAAGTCTGCTTTTTTTTGTTTATTGTATGAGGTTTTTTCTCTGTTCCCTTTTTTTAATAGCTCGTTTGTCGTTGTTACATTCGCTCAATATACTTCTCCAACAATCGTTCTTTTTAAACTTCGGTTAAAGTTAGGGATGTGAAAACACAGACACACACACACACACGTATATATATATATATATATGTGAAACACCTTGCACCTGTTCGCTTCAGTGCATGTAAGGTTCTGCGTGAAGGAATTACCCTAAGAGGACAAAAGTTTGGCAATTGTCACTGCGCTGTGTGTTCCTCATGTATGCGTTTCCTATCTTCCCTTCTTTTTTTCTTCTGGTATATGTTTTCCTCATTGAATCCCTTTTTTTTTTGTTTGTGCGCTCGGCTGCTTTGTGAAGCAAATAAACAACATCAATAATGAACGTTTTGCTGTTGCGGTGAGTGCGGGCGGTTTGCACGTTTAGAGGTAGCGGATATGTCGACCACGAAGCCCTGTAATACTTCGGCGGACTTCGCAGCCGATGCTGTCTGCTGTTGTCGTGGCAACTGCAAGCCAGACAGGTAGCGATGGGCGTTTGCTTTTTCTCATTTTTCTTTGTTCTGCTGCGCATTTCCGTGTCACCGCTGATTAGCAAAGAGGAACTTCTCACCTGATTTTTGGTTTCACGGGAGGTTCTCGTGTGAGGACGGAACGAGGAGGGGGGGGGGGGAAGAAAAGGCGAAGCTGTACGGCGCAACGTGTGTGCAACGCGAACACATACGCCGGATCTGGTGATGCGGAGCTGTTGGGGTTTTTATGCACTGGCTCACCGTGTGGCGCGTTCTTCTTTTTCTCTTTTTCATGTTGCACGCACTTTCATTTGTCTGTGGGTGCGTGTGTGTGCACAGAGCAGGACGTTAAGGCTGTTCCGCGTACATGGCACCCCTCCCTCTGACATAACATCAACAAAAAGGCAAATGAAATTATTTTCCTTTCAAAATGTTCTTCCGTATCCTGCCCCTTTTTGTGAGTTCGTACCGTGCTGCGCCTGCCCCAAAGGTGGTAGCGTGTCGGTTGATCTTTGTGAAGTCGCTGTCTTCTGTTTGTTTTCCTTCGTTTCCTTCGTTTAATATGGTTTTCAACGTTTTTGCTGAATGGCTGCGATATTTCACTCTTTTTTTTGTCATTTTCCCGCCACTATTATCATTATTTGGTTTCCTATTGCTTCTTCTTTTCTGGTTTTTTTTTTGCATGAAAGCGAGATCTTCGAAACATTACGGGGATACTCTGTCACAGACGATCGAACTTATTTCAACGCATCTTCCTCCGAAAAAGAAATGCTGACTCAGTCGGGAGCTGTGGCATCGCGAATGTGCCCCTGTTTACCTTCTCTCCCCTCCAAAAAAAATGAATAAATAATTAGAGAGAAGGACTGATATAGCAAAGCGTCTCGGGGCCGTCGGAACGGACGATACGGAGGGCGTGGGAAAGTGTCGCAGCTTTATTCTTCTAAAAAGAAGAAGCTGTTTACGCTTTCCCTTCTTTCCAACCCAATAGAAGGCTGTCCTGGCTTCTATGTAAGGCTGTGAGCGAAGGGCCGTTATCCATTTACGTGCGTCTGATCTTCTTCTGCTCGAGTTTTGTTTTATTCTTTTACGTCTTTTTATTTTGCTTCTTTCTGTGGGCAGCGAGTACGCAAGGCATTTTTCTCTCGTCTCTGATGCCTGTCTCGTCTTCCAGAAGCCACCGCGACGTGTCCGTGCATTCCTTGCGCACCTTCAACGACGGTGATGGCGGCAACGCAGCCACCTCCTTGACGCGATTGGAGGCGCACGCCGCGGTCCGTTTAGACCCTCTCCAAGGGAAGACGTTTGACTGCTACGGACTCCCGCTGCGGCGTCCTGGCAAGGACCAACGTGTCCGGTTCTCCTTTATCAAGTCCATGAAGGGGCTCGCCTCGTACCTCACCACACGCATCAACCCATCCTTCCAGGAATGCCTCATTTGCGTTGTCGAGACGGAGAGCGATGTTCGATTTGAGGTGCGGCAGATCTCCAACGGTAAAGGCACCCGTGCCCGCGTTTTGTTCTCCGCATCGCTTTCCGCCTTGGTCGACGTCGCACGCGACTCCGTCATTGAGAAAGACACCGTCGTCTTTTCGCAGCTGCCCTCTTCCTTTCAGCCGGCGGACGACGGTGCTCGCACACCCGCGGTGAGTAGCGAGGCTGCGGCGGACCGTCGACGGACCGGCGTGACAAGCACCACCAGTCCTCATCACAGCCAGCAACAGCAGCGACAGCCCAGCCGCAGCCCTACACCAAACCACCACCACCACCACAGCAAAAGGGCTGCATCAAAAAAAGAGGAGCTGATCTCAACTCTCTTTAGTGCTTACGGTGACATCGGCCTTACCCTCGTCTTTCACGACGCACGCAGCGACGAGGACAGGCTCACGCACCATCGCCACCGCTCCTCCTCCTTTCCCTCCGCCTCGCACGGTGGTGGTAGTAGTGGAGGGAGCAGCTCACGCCCCTACACCCGAATAGGTCTGCGCTTCGTCTCTACCGTGGAGCGCAATGAGTGGCTATCATTCTGCGGTGAGGCGTACATGGGGCTGCTGCTCGACTCCATTCGCACAAATCGCGACACGGTGTACATTCCGGATGATCACAGCAGCGGCGCTCGTGCGGCTGCCCCATCCACCGTCAACGGCTCCGATACCTTTCACCTCGCAAAGCCACCAGACGAGGCGGTGGAGAATTATATTGACTTCTTTCTCTCTGCCCGAACGAAAGCTGATGGGAACACCAACTCCAACAATCACCACAACGACAGCGGTGGCGAGGCGGACCCGCTTCTGGTGCCTTTCAGCGGTGCGTTGCGCATTCGCAGCTCCGACGGCTCGCTGCACACGCGCGAGGTGCACCTCGAAAAGGAAGACGCGGCCGACGACGCCGGTGCGCGGGTGACGCGGACTTTTCTTGTCTTCCGGCGCAAAGGGTGGTGTGGAAAGTCCAATTCGCAACGCGTTCCTCTAGAGGGTCTTCAGATCTACGCAGATGACGATCAGAGCGGTACATCGTTCTATTTGGAGTTTGCGTACTCGGGCAAGTCTGCCGCAGAGTACAACAGGTCCTCGCACGCCGATCTCACGGCGGCCGCCAAACAGCTTTACGTGCTGGGTGCGGTTCAGGAGCCTTTTTTGTGTGGTACTGATCTGGCAGATGCGCAGGCCACTGTTACGCTGGAGTGCGAAGCAGGAAGCTTCGCTGCGCGCCGGCAGTGGCTGCAATGGCTGGAGATTGTGCTGAAGAAACAGGTGGTGTACCTCTCCGTGGCGCGTCGCAACGCAGAGGCGCAGAAGCCGGTGGAGCAGGATACGCGCAACGGGCTGCTCGGCGATCGGATCGTTTGGTGAGTTTGGCCCCCCAAAAAGACAATCAACAAGGTGGAGGCCGTTTGTATCTTCAAACTCTGTCAATAATGTATCCTTTCAGATTCTTCTTTTTTCTTTTTTTTTCTTTTTCCTCTCCCCACTGCTTACTTTGGTTTTTGAGTATTGAGGACGATACACCAGTCTCATTTAGGGAACACCCACGAGAAATTGCCTTTAGTGCTGCACTGATGAGAGGCCGCTCTCTTTTCTGTTGGCATGGCGCTTATGTGACCACAGGCGTTTGCTGATCTTGTGATGGTTCTATTCTTTTGCTAGCGTTACGGCGCGGAGCAACGGCTCCTTCTTTGAAAAGCGTGCACGAAAGAGCCGTTGTGATGGGTTCATATCTCTTTTACTCAACCTCATCCAATCTTGTCCTCCCCTCTCTCTCTTTCGTAGTGCGGGTCGCCTTGAAAGGGATTTGCTTCTCTCCCTGTGAGCGCTTGTCTGCGTCGTTGTTGCCGTGAGCGGGTCTTCGTTCTTGGCTCAGGCCTTATTCTTTTGCTTTTGTTCTTCTTTTTCCTTAACTGTTTCTCATTTGCCTTGTTTCGCTCAACGTTTCTGTTTTTCTCGCACCTGCCAGCTCGAACGTGACGACAGGGCGCAGACATGAAGTTCGGCAAGCGCTTGCAAGACGAGATTGTGCCGGAGTGGGAGCAGTACTACGTCAATTACAAACGGCTGAAGCAGTTCATCCATAACTCCGAGCTGCGCGGGAGCGAGTTCGGTAATGAGCTCTTCAAAATTATCACCGAGGAGCTCGCCAAGGCGGAGGGCCTGTTCCAGCAGCTCATGGGCGACCTGCAGGGGGAGCACGATCGGCTGATGGACCTCAACCCAGATCTGCCGGTGGTGCCAACGCAGAGGGAGCGCAAGTTTCACCGTCGCAGCAAGAAGATATTCGTGGCGAGCGACGACGCCCCGAACGAGGAGACGGGGTTGGTGAGCACCACGACGAGCTCCATGTGCGACCCCTCCGTGCTGGAGGAGAACGCCATTTTGCCGGAGTCGAACAGCGGGCTCATCAACCTCCTGAAGCGGCTGTTCTACCTCATCATTGGCGACTCTCAGGTGAAGGCGGTGCAGAGCAACACCCCCCGTGCGTTGTTTCTCGAGTGGCACTCGAATGCGCACCAGCTGCAGCACTTTGCGGAGCTCAACATTGAGGCGATTCGTAAGTCTGCCAAGAAGCTGAAGAAGTACCGCCGCCTGGATGGAGACTTCACCGCCGCCATCGAGGCTGAGATCTCGCGATCGCGACTGACGACGCTCATGCCACGGCTGCACAACCTAATGTCCAATGTGAGCATGGACTTTGAGCGCAAGTTCAAGGTACCGCTGGATCAGTACGCGAACGTGACTATGTCGCAGGAGTGGCACGCGCGGTGGCGCTACATCTTCCTCGGCGCGGCCTTGTTTATGATCACGATGCGGCTGCCTGTGCTGTCGGAGACGTCGGCGGCACACAACTGTCTCGCGCTGTTCGTGCTCGTCATTACCCTGTGGATTACGGAGGCCATTCCTTTCTTTTGTACCGCCATGCTGATCCCACTCTTCGCCGTCCCCCTGGGCATCGTCATGGACCCCGATACCCACCAGAGCGCCACGGCCACCGTTGCATCGCAGATCATTTTGGGGAAGATGTTTAACCACGTTCAGATTCTCGTGATGGGCGGGCTTACCATTGCGAAGGCGTGCTCGCGCACCAACCTCGAGATGTACGCCGCCAGCTCGCTGCATCGCTGGACGGCGCACCGTCCTCCGCTTTACTTGTTGGGTGTGATGATGAGCAGCTGTCTCCTGTGCGCCTTCGTGTCGAACGTGGCCGCCCCGCTGCTGGTGCTCGGCGTCGTGCAGCGCACCCTGTGGGAATTCCCAGAGGGCACCAACGCCCCGCACGGCATTCTGCTGGGCCTGGCCTTTGCGTGCAACATTGGTGGTATGTTGTCGCCCATCGCCTCCCCGCAGAACGCGGTGGCGATCACCGCGCTTGGCTTCTACCGAGTCTCCTTCGCGCAGTGGGTTGGCGTGGCGCTGCCGGTGGTGCTGGGCAGTGTGGTGGCTGCGTGGCTGATTGTGCTGGTGGTGTGGAAGCCGTTCAAAGATGTGCCGTACATCCCTCTGCAGGTCGTGAACACCGCCATGGAGAGCCAGTTCTCCCCGGTGACCCGTGCGGTCGTAGTGCTGGTGTCTGCGCTGACGATCATTCTGTGGGTGCTGCCGGCAAACTTGTTCTTCGGCGACACCGGCATCGTCGCGCTCATCCCCATTGTTGTCTTCTTCGGGGTCGGCATTTTGTCAAAGGAGGACTTCAGCACGCTGTCGTGGCACCTGCTCTTCTTGTTGGCGGGTGGTAACATGCTGGGCCTGTGTGCGCATGACTCGCGCATGCTGGACATCATGGCGATGGGCTTGAAGACCACGCTGACGAGCTCGCCGCCGTACGTGACGCTGGTTGTGGTGCTCGTTGTCGTGGGCATAATCACGACGTTTGTTTCGCACACGGTGGCAGCGATGATCTTGCTGCCCATCATCGCGAAGATCGGCTTCTTGTTGCCGCAGTCGTCGGGGATTCTCACCGTGACACCGCAGTCGATGGTGATGCTGGCCGCGTTGATGTGCTCCGGCGCGATGGCGTTCCCGATCAGCTCGTTTCCTAACGTGAACTCGCTCCTGGCGGAGGACTCGAAAGGTAAGCCGTACCTACGGGCCAAGGACTTTCTCTTCTGCGGTACCATGGTGACTATGGTGTTCACATTCTGCCTCGTCACGTGGATGGTGCCGCTGACGAACTACGTGCTGCCGAGCGAGCACGGGACGCGCTAAGCAAACCAAAGCGCGATCGTTTTTTTTTTCAAATAGCTGATTGAAATGCATGGCATCAAGAAATCAGCACCATAACTCGCTGCCATTAAAAAATAATAACTAAAAAGAAAACGGCGCGTTCAACACACCAACGTATACATTGACGTATTAAGAGGGAGAGTATCAGCGATCACGAAAGAGGTAAGAAAGTGCGTGGTCACACATCCGTAACACATTTCAGCACGTCGACGAGCTTTCTAGAGAACACGCAACGATCCGATTCGCTGTTTAGCCCTACGGGCACCATCAATGAGGAGAACAGCCGCACACCAGAAGCCAGTTGAGCTGGACGCGTTGCCATTCCCCCCTCCCTCCTCCCTTTTTAATTGGTGATCCCTCGGCGCGCTTACTCATTCGCGTACCTTGTGCAATCAACGCTCGATAGCGCGCTTAGGAGAGTAGCTATGTCTTCTTTTGTTTTTCTCGATCCTCGTAAACGTGCGGTTTTTGCGGCGCGTCGCATTGCGAAGCTTTTTCTTCTACCCGTTTTCTTACGTTCAACGGAGACGTTTTTTTTTGCAAAAATTTTTTCTGTTTGTGGGATTTGAGAAGTCATTATCGGATTCAGGGAAAGTTAGTTGAAAGAACAGAAGGGAAAATAAAGCCCATCCACTTTGGATACGTTCTCGAACACCTTCAATATATATACTAGAAAGCAGTGAGGGAGACTTCTCGAATAGGGAGGGTTTTTTTCCAGTTAACGGGTATCGTAGTAAAATAGAACGAGAGCGATGCGTTGCTCTTGGGTGCCCCCTGACATCGCTGTCGCACACAATGAAATCTCGTGCCGATGTTCCTTCTCCATCCGTTTCCACTCCCCTTCTGTTCTCTCCTCGTGGAGGATAGCCTCTATACACATATATGTTAGCAAAGAGAGGCATACACAGCAAATTTTAGCTCCTCTGAACAGCTTTATTAGCCGTAAACGAGCATGGAGGAATACGTCACCGACGCCTCATTGAGTGAGACAGCCTGCAGCGTGGCATACCCAGACCTGATTCTGCGCTGCGTCGTGCTCGCTACCGTCCCACTCCGCGCGTGTGAGTTTCGCGACGAAAAGGTCTTCACCGCAGTTGGGTGCATCTCCCCTCTCTCACCCAACGATGCCGGCAGCTGCGCGAAGCCCGTCCGCGTCAACTTCTACGGTTCGTGGGGGATGGCAGCGGCTTTCATGGAGTCGGGTGACGTGATGGTTCTTCAAGGCTTCTACCGACTTGACCCTCCTTCCGCACCGGAAGTTGCCAGCGGCGACGCGTTGGCATCTGCGCCGTCTTCCGTCTTCGTGTGCCCCCTGCCGGAGGAGGAAGGCTGCGTGCTGCGTGTGTTGCAGCCGGGCAAGGGTGGAGATGTGATGGAGGTGCTTGTGACGCCGTCGAACATGGACGCCATCTGCATGCACGGGCTCACCAAGTCCGACGCGGCGAACCACCTTTACGTACACCAGTGCTTAGCAGGCCCAAATGCGCAGCAGGAGGAAGGAAGGCGCTGACCGCTTCAGTGGCGTGTAATCAGAGGAGCAGTGCCCTGAACGGCGTTAAGAAAAGTGTTTTTTTGCGCCACATACTTTGATGCCTTGTGCATCTGAAGCTATATGCGATGTAAATTAGGACTGCCTTTTTATGTTGGCCGCGCTTACCGCTCTTCAGCATCTTGCGATGTGCGCTGGCATTCCGTGTACTGAAAAAATATATATTTGCAAAGGTGACTTCGGTTCAAAATTGCGGTTGAGGTTGACTCTTTTGACGGTGGGGTGGTGGGGTTAGATGAAGGGTGAAATCACTGTATGATGTGTACTGCCATGTCTCCGCTCTGCAATGTCACTTACGCAGAGCCCAAACGCTCTTCTTCTCTCCCCTGTCTTAAGCACCATTTCCATTTTATGCTGTATTGCTTTCCGAACACTTTCTTCTTTGCTTTGGCTCCTCCAATGAAGCGTTCCCGCACCTCTCCTACGCGTCGTCCCCCCCCCCCCACCACGAACGACTCACTTCTCTTCTCACGCGGAAAAAGACATCTTTTTGTGCTGGTCTCATCATAGAAGTAATCTGCCTTTTTTTTGGCCGTTTGAGAGCGATTCATACGTTATACTCCCCACACCTGTTCTGTTGATGCCTTTGGTATCCGCATCACATTCTTTTTTTGCTTCATAGATTCTTTCCAGAGGCGAAAATGAGCTCAGTCTCGCTGGCTTCTCAAAGCAGCTCAAACATCGGCGATAACATCACTTACATTGGCCTGATTCGCCGCAGCGAAGGAAACGTGCTCATCATCTTTGCTTCCTTGACACTCGGCCTTATCATTGTTGGTACGTGCATCTTCGTCTTTTGCTTCCGTGCGCGGCGCTTCTCCCCGGAGCGCTTCGTCCGCGTCCGCCGCTGCACAACCTCCGCTCTCTACACGGTGGAGAATGAAAAGGCATAAAAGTTGCAGCGTTCTTTTTTTTATTTTTCACTGAGCTCCCAACTCTGAAAAGTGCGTCTTTTCTGTTGATGGTTTCAAAATCTCTGCTTTGCACGTCTATCACTCGTTTTCGTGTTCTAATGTTCACGAAGGTCAACTGTCACCGCGCAAACCCGTGAGATGATCGTCTCCTCCTTTTTCTAATCTGTGTACGGATTGGCCATTTAACCGCTTCGACGGTCCGGGTTATTACTCTTGAAACTGAGCGAAGTGTTTCTTTTTCCGAATGGGCAGCGTTCACTTTTTTTTTGAGGGGGGTCTTCGTTGTCGCTGCGCGTTTCAGCGACGGAGGCCGTCAGTTCCATTTTACTGACACTGCGAATGGTGCGGGAGTTTTTTGTGTGTGTGCTTGACGCATCGGTGCGTAGTGCATACCGCTTCCTGTCTCTTTCTTCTCTGTATGCATGTGTGCGGGTAGGCAGCTGCGCTGCGGCTGTTACTCTAAAGCGGCAACGGCTCAAGAGCTCATCATCGCTTCCTTTCTCTTCTTCCTGTTCGTCCTTTTGCTGTGAGCTGTGATTCCCGCAGAAATACAAATACATCCTTTTTTGTTCAAATCTATTTTCGCTCCCACTCACCAGTTTTCTCGCCGAATCCATCGAATCCTTGTTGACTTCATCGTCATTATACCCCACAGCAACTAAACAAATAATAAAAAGAAAAAGAACCCCAATCTACTCACGGAACAAAAAAGCCATGTCCGGATCCGCCCTTCGCTACCGGAGTGCAGAGGACTTCATCAAGAAGGTCGTCATCGCGCGTGACCCACACCAGCCGGAGTTCGTGCAGGCCGTCCGTGAGGTCATGTCCTCGCTGTGGCCCTTCCTCGAGAAGAACCCAAAGTACGCCCGCGACGCATTGCTGGAGCGCTTGGTGGAGCCGGAGCGCGTGATCATGTTCCGCGTGCCGTGGGTGGACGACAAGGGTGTCGTCCAGGTGAACCGCGGCTACCGCGTTCAGTTTAATTCCGCCATCGGCCCCTACAAAGGCGGCATTCGCTTCCACCCCTCGGTGAACCTGTCCATTCTGAAGTTCCTCGGCTTCGAGCAGACCTTCAAGAACTCCCTGACGACGCTGCCCATGGGTGGCGGCAAGGGCGGGGCCGACTTTGATCCCAAAGGCAAGAGCGACCGCGAGGTGATGCGCTTTTGCCAGTCCCTCGTAGCGGAGCTGTACCGCCACATCGGCGCCGACACGGACGTCCCGGCGGGGGACATCGGCGTGGGCGGCCGCGAGGTCGGCTTCATGAACGGCATGTACTGGAAGCTGACGAACACGAACGAGTGCACCTTCACGGGCAAAGGCCTCGCCTTCCAGGGCAGCGAGATTCGCCCCGAGGCTACCGGTTACGGGCTGGTCTACTTTGCGCAGTGCATGCTGGAGCGTCGCAACGACTCCTTCAACGGCAAGGTCGTCCTGGTGTCTGGTGCCGGCAACGTGGCCCAGTACACCATCAAGAAATGCATGGAGCTCGGCGCCAAGGTTGTGACGGCCTCTGACTCCACCGGCTACGTCTACGACAAGGACGGCTTCGACGAGAAGAAGTTGGCCACGCTGATGGAGATCAAGAACGAGCGCCGTGAGACGCTGGCCGAGTACGCCAAGGAGACGGGCTGCGAGTACGTGCCGGGGAAGCGTCCGTGGGGTGTGAAAGCCGACATCGCGCTGCCGTGCGCCACCCAGAACGAGGTGGAGGAGGCGGATGCGAAGGCGCTGGTGGCAAACGGTGTGAAGTTGGTCGCCGAAGGCGCGAACATGCCGACGACGGAGGAGGCGACGCATATCTTGCAGCAGGCAGGCGTCATCTATGCGCCGGGCAAGGCCTCCAACGCTGGTGGGGTGGCCATCTCCGGTTTGGAGATGTCGCAGAACGCGGCGCGCCTGGCGTGGACGGGCGAGGAGGTCGACAGCCGCCTGAGAGCCATCATGTCGAGCATCCACGACTCCTGTGTCCAGTACGGCGAGAGCGACGGCAAGGTGAACTATGTCAACGGTGCCAACATTGCAGGGTTCGTGAAGGTGGCGGACGCCATGCTGGCTCTCGGCATCGTTTAACAGTAAATACGCCAGATGTACCAAGAGAGTGCGATGTACGCTAATGTTGATAAATCAGGACTAGGAACTCCTCCCACCACACACGCATACACAAACACACCTACCTCCACAAAAGAATGCTATAACTATCGCCCAATCACGTGCTCTCTCTCTCTCTCTCTCCTTGTTTTATCAGCTATCGTTATACAAAAAAAAATGCAGCACGCGAGTTTTCCTGTTTTCAATCGACCGTGGAGGATCAGAGTGGATGCAAGGCGGTGATGTTTCGTTTCTAAATAAAAGGGCGACAGAACGACGAGGTAGAGCACACGCGACGCCAACAATTTCGCTTCTCCCTCTTTCAGTAAAGGTGTTGAGTGAAGACACACCGAAATCCAAAAAAAAACCGGAAAAAAACAATGACGTACGTGAATATGAAAGGAAAATCCGTGCGTACCATGATCTAGAATAAAGCGATAATTGTAGGGACCGTTGACACTTCTCCTTCTCTTTCGTTTGTTTTCTTTAAGCTCTGCGGAGGAGGAAAAAAAAACTCTGCGGCGCTGTTATTCGTGTTCCTACTTTTCACTACTATTATACCGCGCTCTTTTCGAGTTTCACACACATAAAAGGAGGCGAAAGTACGTAAAGGCCCCCAAAGAACAAAGAGTGATAGGGCAGCCCAAGGAAGAAGGCACTGAAATGAAAGATCAATGCTCGCTGCGTTATGTGATGGTTGATTTGCTTCTCAAGGAACGCTTTCGCGCTTTGTGGAATCGACCATTTAATCACTACCTTTTTTTTCTGCCAGATTCTTGTCTTGTTCTTCATTTCTTTTACTGGATCGCTCTTTTGTTCTTGTAAACCGTGACGACTCATTACTGTGGGAGACCACTGGATAAAACATTTTGTTATACCCAAAGAAGAAGAAGATAGTTTTCATTGCCAATTCGTCTGTCTTTTTTTCTGTCCGCCGTTGCTTTCTTTCACGCATTCGGTTATTGTTTTTCGTATTGCGGTCGCGCTTTCCCCTGCGCGCTGAAGTGTTTGCGGCGGTACAAACGCGCATGACCTCTTTTTTTTGCTTTTCATTCTTTTCTCGATATCCAAAAGAAAGAAAAGTCCTGTAAGGGAGTAGGCAAGTCGTGTGACAAAGGAATGCGAATCACGCAGCAGTGAACTCACAAATTTGTTCTACCCTAATCTTCCTTTACTGATTTTGTTTATACCGTATTCTCCTTTTTGTGCTTGTGTCCGTGCGTGTTGTTGCTTAACCACGCTGTCGCCATATTCATTTACTTTTCTGTTCCGAGTCAGTGGGTTGATGATGGAGTACTTCTTCTCCTTTTCCGTAGTTCAGGAATCAATGCATTCTGGGTGAAAAAAACGTTGAACGGTACTGCATCTACCAACATGGAAATCTTCGTCTGGTATTTATTTATTTCGCCATGCGCTCAGCCGTGGTCAGCATCTCAGGTGTCTTCATCACTTCGATGGAACCGATTCGCACGCTGGTCTTTCTCTGAGGGGAGGATATTACTCTCTTCTCTTTTCACCTCAGTTCCACAATGCTCTCGAATCTTCTCCATCTGGTCGGAGAAAACGGATTATGGTACTGAAAAGCACACGTGGCTAGTTGCGGCATCGCCATCTTGATTGAGTGAAAAAAGAAAAGAAAAACAACAGTAAAAATGTGGACCAAATGCCCTTCCGTTGGGCGCGTTCATCGTCTCTTGTAGGCTGAGCCCGTTTCTTCCCCTTCCCCCCCCCTTACATCAGCCACCCTTCACGAGAGCTGCGTTAGCAGAAAGCCAGGGTAAACCTGGCCTCTCCTGTTTCCTTCGTGCCGCGTCGGAGGGGGGGGGGGAACCGAAAGAGAAACCTCCATCAATACGTTTCTATTAAAGCGTCAGCGATCAGAACATCAAGGAAAACAACGCATCAACAACAAAAAACTGTAGCGATTCTGTTTTCCTCTCCCTCTGTCTCTTTAATCATTCTACTTGAAGGAAAACGAAGGAAGGATTGGGTTTCCTGTTTACCTGCTCACACGTTTGTATTCGCCTCCACCCCCCAAAAGAAAAACACCAGCAACAACACTCTTGCGTGTGTGTGTGTGTGTGCCTCGCAGGCGTTTCTTTCTGTAGCTTGCTCCTCTGAAGCATCGATTGGTTTTTGGCCCTTTTTGTTTCCACATTCTCGTCATCAAGTTCCTTTTCGTAGAATTCGCGAAGGCGAAGGATGTCCAGCGAGAACACCGAAGAGGCGCGCGTGCGTCAAGCGATCGTGGACTGCACCGTCGAGCACTACGACCTCTTGGCCAACGCACAAGCTTCGAACGTTTCGGCTGCCGCGCTCTCGAGCAGCGCCGAGGACGCCGCGAAGGGTCTGACTGGCTCCCTGCAGACACTGCAATCATCCTCGCAGCTTCTCTACTTTGCGGGCCAGGCGTGGCGGCAAGAAAAATCTCTGCTGCGCAGCGCTGTGATAAGTCATCAGAAGATCGTGGCCCTGATGGAGGCCCCCGCGCTGGTGGAGGAGTGCGTGCGTCACAACATGTTCCACGAGGCGCTCCTCATCTTTGAGCACGTCATGATGCTGTGTCAACACATGAGCGACGTATACGTTTTTCAGCGACTTCAAGCGGAAGTGGTGGCCGCGATGGAGCTCGTGGTCGATGCGCACGTGATGCCAATGCTGTCCGGGCCGCTCTCTGTCGATACCGCCTACAAGGCCATTTCCCTTCTCCGCCGTCTTGGCGGCTCGCCGGCGTGTCTGTGCTCGCTTTTCCTCACGAGCCGCGCTACGTACATCGCCCATCTGATGCAGGAGGCAGACGCGAGCGTGGTGCCGTACTCGCGCCTCCTTAAGTACGTCACGGTGTACAAGGTACACGTGAGTGAGGTGGTGCTGCAGTACAAGGCGTGCTTCCCCTCCCCGACCGAGGCCCAGCAGCGCGAGACGACGCAGGAGCTGAGCCTGTGGTGTCAGGAGCAGGCGCACCGCTTCGTGTCGCTCGTGTCCGCCACCCTGCAGCACCTCCACAACGGCTCTGAGCTGGCGCTGGTGATTCAGCAGTGCAGCAGCTGCGCCACAACGACGGCACGCGTGCACACGGACGTCTCCGGCCTGTTGGGCAGTGTGCTGGTAGAGAAGGTGCGGGCTCTCTTCGCGGACGGGATGCGGCAGGCACGCATGACGTACCGCACCTCTATGCAGACCTCCTCGTGGCGGGTGTCTGTGTATTGTCACCACAACACGAGTTTGACCTTCTCGACCGCCATCGACGCACCAGCCACGGTGGGCGACACGCCGGCGGTGCAACTGGCGCAATGGCTTCCACTGGCGTACGCCCTCAATGGCACCCTGTCCTCCTTCAACGCCATTCGCAAGTGCCTCCTGCCTGGTGTGGAGGCGTCGTGTGGGGAGGAGGTGTACCGTCTTGTCGTCGATGTTGCGCAAGACATGCTAACGGACATCCCGTTGTTAGACACGATGGACGGCGCGGAGAAAGGCGTCTTTGTCACCTTTGTGAAGGCGTTTAAGCGTTTGTACGTCCCCTACGTCCTGCACCTTGTCAGTCGCATTTTGGGCCCAGCGCATCGTGAGGTGATGGAGGACCGCCTGCAGGGCGTTATGCACGACGTGAATGAGCTGTTGTTTCTCGTCGATCCACCACCGGCTGCAGCGGCGCCAACCGCAGGGGAAGTTAGTCGACTCGCGTCGCGTGCGGCGACTGCCATGCCTGTGAAGGCAGCAGCACCACCACCGCCACCGCCGCCGTCAGCACAGATAGGCGGACTGACGTCCTCTGGTGCTCCCACACCGTCGCGTAATGCGGCACCCGCACGGGCTGCCTTTACCGCAGCAGCACCTGTCCCTCTACACCACGCATCTGCGCCTGCGCCTTCGTCAGCGTCTTCCGCAGCGTTTCCTTCGGCAAACGCTCCGCCGGCTGCGCACGCTGCTGGCTTTTCTTCTGCGCCTCCAAGGGCCGGGGCAGCAAACATATCCGTGCCGCCGCCGCCCCCACCGCATAATCCATTTGCTTGAGACTCTCACACGCGCACTTCCCCAAAACCAATAGAACGGACACATTACCGGTTTGCGATTGTCGTCTTGACGGTGAACTGAATACTCGTCGGTCAACGTTTTCTGAACAACAAGTAATATGAAAAGAAAAGAAGAAAACGAAACGGTGTCTTCAACTTCCATCGTCGTTACTGATGTCACTGTGCTCAGTTGCGGGCGTAATCACCATTTTGTGCTGCTTCTGACAGAGGTTGGTGGCGGCTCGTTTGTGACGGATTACTTTTACGGAGGAATGCTGAATGCGTATGGAGCGGAAGCACTTCTGCGCGCTGTGTGCCTTGTTTCGCGAAACGATTTTATTGGTGTGTCTGCGCACGTTGGCACATGAGAGGTCCATTGACCTTCCACACGGAAACTTGTCTTTTTACGTGCTGTCGTAGCCCTTCCAATTCATCTCTTTTCTTTTGTGTCTATTCTTTTATTTTTTCTGGTCGCCGTGCCTTCCGACTTCATATTGGCCCCCTCAATCTCCTCCAGCGCCTCTCATTCACGTGTTCCGGCCCATTGCGTTGCCCGCCTTCTATAGCTTTACAGTTTTGTTTTTACTTCTTCAATATCGCATTTCACGCATACCATGTCGCTTACGGTGGCCTCGCCTTCAGAGGACGATTATCCAGACGGAGAGGTGGTGGCCGCTCAGCCTGCTACGCTTGCAGCGCTCATTCAGCAATCCCTCGTGCAGGAATACACGCAGGCGCGGCAAGAGTACAAGCAAGCGCACGCGCGGTACTCTGCCCGTGTGAAGCCGACCGTTCCGTCACGCTTCGAGCGGTATTGCACGGGCGCCTTCCAAGACGTGCACTTCTACACCAGTGCGCCAGACCCCGTGACGTGCTGCGCTCCAGGCTGCACCCACCACACACACAAGGCCGGCCTTCGCGAGGTGAACGATCACCTGCGACTCCGCGCGGAAGAGCGACTGAGTGCTGCACTGCCGCGGCGCACGTGTACTGGCGATGATGTATTTGCTCTCCTTGTCACGCAGGAGGCGGCGGAGCTGTCGGACTTGTTCGAGCTAGAGGCGGCGGTGTTCAGGGAGCTCGCGTACGCCTACTACGACTACATGTACGGACCAGCGGATCGTGTCGCGGAGGCGGAGTCGCACTCGCGGCGTCAATTGGAGGACGACTTCCATGAGGCTTCCCAGACGCTGTTGAAGCAGCTGCAAGAGGAGACGTGGCAAGCGGAGCAGCGCTTGTTTTTGCGGGTGTATGGCATGTGCCCGGAGCTGCTGCCGCACCAGTCGCAGCTCCGTGCCGCCGCCCTCACCGATGAAGTGCAGCAGCACAACCTCAGGTTGAAAAATACGCTAGACTGCGCGGACGCGGTCCCGCTGTGGCATCGCGCTTGCGTGATACGTGGGGAGACAGAGAGCGAGGAGGACATCAGCTTTCGCCGACTCGCATTTGCGTGTCTAGTGCAAGCGCACGCTATGGAGGAAGAATACGTGGAGCGTGATGCAGCGACGGGGTGCCTGCGGAGGACCAATAAGCCGGTGCCAGCGTATATGCGAGACGCGGTGGACTACAGCTTGCGGTTTGAGCATCTCGCGCTCGTGTGGAACGAGGAAACGGATCGAATGGCGATTACCGACGCCGCCGAGGCAGCGCTCTCAGCCCAGTTAACTCCATAAGGCAAAAAGCTCTGAACAAGTTCGCAATGCCGCGGAACACCTCTTGGTTTGCTGTTATACCAAGAACTTGCTGCCCCTCTCAACATCGCAGTTTTCACTGCGTTACTGGAATAGAGATGATATGTAGAAGCTTTTCTCTCTCTTCCTGTGGAACTCCAAATGTACATCTTTTTTTTCTAAAACTCCCGCTCTTTCTTTTCGTTGAAGTACTCAGACTCGGCGAAAGATGCTGTTTCACAAACATATATATATATATAATATGTAAATTCCCGTGCTCATCTCGTCAGAGCCTGATGCGTGTATTTCTCTCTTGGTTCTGTTGTGCTTTCCCTTTTTTTTTGGACTTGCCAGTAAAGTCAAACGGTGAAGTGATAGTAGAAAAAATAATAGAGCCCGCTTTCTCCTTCCTACGTTCGTTTGCCGTGTGTCGTCTCCAGACACAGACAGCAGGAAAGCAAAACATGAATCACGTCAGAACGGAAAGAGGACATGCTCGGGATGTGCGGTGTGGCTCTTCCATTGGGGACGGAGCCTCGACATCATCAAAGATGGTGGGTCGTCTGTTCTACGCTTCAGCTTTCGTATTAGCTCACTGAAGCTTTCTTTCAACTCCTTTTCTTTCACACCTATTCGTCTTCCTCTATTCATTAATACCTTTCACCCTTTTCACAGCCTAAGTGCTTGTATTCTGTGAGGATCAAAACCAACGAACTATTGTGGCGGTCACCTTATTTGAGCACCGAAAGCAGAGAAACACAAGGAAGGAGGAGAAAGAAGAGCTTAAAGCCCTTGAGTGGATCCATTCCCCCCTACTCCCCCTCCTCGCACTCCCGCACAGGATCAGGACAGAATTGATTCGGCCTCTTTTCTGCCGTGATAGCTGACGACGTACGCTAAAGCGTTCGTTTCTGCCTCTTCGCTGATATCTCCTCTCCATTTTCCTTCGTTGTTTGGACAGCATCGCTCTCCCCTCCCCCGCTTGAGGTCGACACGAACCTCCTAGTGCGTTTCTCTACTATCTTCAAGGAGTCACGATGAGCGCTCGACCAAGCCGAAGAACCTCCAACGCCAAGGCGACCCCCGCCTTTGCGGCTTTTGCACCCAGCTCGAAGCGCGCCAAGCTGGAGGCCTCGCAGCGCAACCCCGCTCACATCTCTAAGGACATCGCCGATGCCTGCGGCTCCGTCAACCCCCTGTCCGGCCAGCTCTACGGCGACGGCTTCAGCAGCGGCGCACAGGTCGGTGCTCCCAACCGGCTCACGAACTATCAAGCCTCCACCGCGGGCCTCGTACCACACCCGCCCACCTCCCAATCTGCGGGCGGGGCCACCACTGACCCCACCACGGCATCAGCAGCCACGCCTGCGGTTGGCAACGTGTCCCGCGGGCGCGGAGGGACCCACATGGTGAACTCCCTGCAGGTGTTCGAGGCGCCAAAGAAGTCCGATGCGGAGCTGAGGAGCATCTTCGCTGCCACGACAAAGTCCAAGTCTGTCTCCTCACGCAGGCCGCCGGCGAAGACCGCCGCAGCCGCCACGGCACCGAGCAAACTTGTCCCGCCGGCGAGTCAGTCCCGCTCGGCCGCGGTCAGCGACAGCGCATTGCCCACCGCAGCCGCCACGGCACCGAAGGACTTCAGCGCGACCACCGCGGCGGAGGCCGCCCAACGTGCCTTGGCGACGATTCCGCGCTTCCACAAGACGACGTCGAACGCGCCGAACGAGTTTGTGTATTTGGTCATGCGCCCACGTGGGATGCGCGACCCGCTGAACCCGTACGATCTACAGCCGGTGCCGCGGACCGAATTGCGAGGCAAAAGCTACTTCACCGTCTCTGCGGCTGGCGTGACGCACTTTAATGACTCGGGGGCCGAGTTTATTGAGCTGCCCAAGTGGGAGCGTGAATGCCGCATCTTCCACACTATACGCGAGCTACCCGTCTTCCACGACTACCAGCAGTGGCGCAACTTCGTCCTATGGCGCAATCTCGTCCGCCACAGTGCGACCGGCAGCAGCCGGCAGTTTTTGTCGTCGCACCTCTTTGCGGCCCACCCCCACCTGTCCGGGGCGCTGCTCGCGGTGCGCAAGGAGTGCCTCGACACCGCTGCCGCGGAGGACCTGTACGAATCGTGCACCGAGACGCGCACGTTGGAGGCGTACACAGATGCGCTGCACGCCCACCTGCAGGAGAAGAAGCGGCGCCTGGAGCAGATGATGAAGCGCATCCGCGACCACGTTGAGCAAGCGTGCAAGACGGCGATGTTCACCTGGCAGGTGGACCGCGAGCGCCAGAAGATGCTCTACGAGGATGAGGAGCAGCAAAAGAAGAAGGCCTTCGACATACGCGAATTGGGCACGCAGGAGCAGCCATCCTACATCGAGCTCACGCAGCGCAAGGCCATGTGCCGCCGCCTGGCTGCCTTCATCAAGCTGTGCGACTACCTCGTCGTGGAGTGCCTGACAGGGCTGGCTGGGAAGGCGGTGACACACCTGCGGCACGACTTGGGGGTGTCCGGCACGGCTTCAACCGGCGCGGCGGCCGCCATGACGTCCGGCGCAGGGGAGCGCTCCCGCAAGGCCGCCGCCGCCAGCGCAAACGCAGCCGCCGGTGCCGCCAACCTCGACTTTACGGGGCCGTTGTGGAACGTGGAGGTAGTGTACAACTCCGATTTGCAGGCGATCGAGCTGGTGCCGTCCGAAGCGCAAATCCGCGAGTCGATCGAGGACATCGTCGGCGACTACGTGCGCGCCGTCGGCGCCATTCCCCGCCTCACCTCCCTTGGCACCTTTAAGGTCTACACTTCCAACGCGCAGGACGAGCTGGGCAACGACACCATCGGCGCCGGCCCCGACGTGGCGGAGATGGTGATGGTGGAGGAGCGCTACAAGAACGACGTTGCAGCCATCCAGTCCACACTCAGTGAGTCGTTCACCAAGATGCGCAACCACGCCAACACCTTCGAGAGGTTTAAAGAAATGTATATTACAAACAGTCACCTCAAGAGGGAGGCGCTGCTGAAGCGCGACGACACATTGCAGTTCTTCCGCGACCAGCTCGCGACGTACAAGGTGCAGATGGAGGCCATTTCAACCAAAATTCCGAGCTGCGCGGATGTGGGGATGATGCGCATGTGGACAGAAGGGCTGCGCGAGTTCTTCACGCCGAGTCCGGTGACCTGCTTGGGCATCTACCACCAGGTTCTCCCCATCATCGCCAAGCGCCGCAACGAGACGCTCTTAAAGGAGTTGCAAGAACGCACGACCTACTTGGCGGCGACGCCGAAGACCATCGAGCACTACGTCGAGTACGTGGACTACTGCAACAAGCTGGAGAGCTCCTTCGACGACATCGTCAACTCGTACGACCTCGTCCGCGACTTGTTTTCCTTGATGCAAAACGAGAAGATTGAAGTGAACGAAGAGGAAGAGGAGACCTACCGCAGCGGCACTCGCCCGCAGTTTGACAAGCTGCGTACGCTGCTGCAGACCACCGAGGACAGCAAGGAGGCGCAGCAACGCTTCTTCAGTCGCAGCATTGAGGAGGAAATGGACCAGCTGCGCCGCCGCATCGAGTCCGTCTATGACCGTGCTGGGCAGCCGATCGTCATGTCCGGCGACGCCGAAGTGGAAGAGGCGAATGCGTACATGACAAGTCTCCTCGCGGAGGCAGAGGGCATCGCAGCGCGGGAGAAGAAGCTGCGCGAGTTCCAGATCGAGATCGGCGCCGAGGAGACGATCGTGGAGGTGATGAACGAGATGCTGAATGATGTGACCATCAAGGCACGCTTGTGGACCGGCATTGGCGACTGGAAGACGTTCACCGAGGAGACGCGTGTCCTCCCGTTTGACCAGCTGGACGTGCCGGCGGTGCAGGAGGTGGTGCAGAAGTTTGCGACGCTGGTGAAGCAGGTGTCGTCGAAGCTGTCCAACAACCGCGCCGTCCCGCGGCTGCGCAGCAGCGTGGAGGAGTGGCGGCAGCTCCTGCCGGTCCTGCAGGCCCTCACGAACCCCTCGCTCAAGTCGGAGCACCACGCGAAGATATCCGCCGTGGTGGGCCCCATCGCCGATGCAAACGGCACGGCGAAGACACTCGCGGAGTGGTCGAATCAGTTTACGATTGAAATGCTGTTGGAGCACCGCATTCTGAAATACCGCGATGAGATTGCCGCGGTGAGCTCTGCGGCCACCGAGGAGGACAAGCTGCAGAAGCAGATCGACAAGGTGAACGCGATATGGAACGGCGGTGGCCCGAAGCCGCCGGTGGAGTTTCAGTTCCACGCGCACAAGGATAGCAAAGATGTCTTCACCTTGGTGGGGAGCTGCGTCGAGGACGTCACGACGATGCTGGACGACTCGGCGGTGGCCATCTCGACCATCGGCAGCAGCAAACATTGCCAGGGCGTCTTGCGCTCGCAGGTGGATCGGTGGGAGAACCGGTTCAAGTACATGCTGGAGACGCTGGACAAGTGGGTGGAGCTGCAGCGCAGCTGGATCTACCTCGAGAACATCTTCTCCTCGTCAGAGATCCGCAGCCAGTGGAAAGACGACGCGCAACGCTTTGAGAAGGTGGACCGCTTCTACAAGGATCTCATGCACAAGGCACACGACCTCCCCACTGCCTACCGCAGCCTTCTCATCAACCCGCCTTCGTTTGACACCGCAGAGTCAACGGCTGCAGCGGGGCGTACGCTGAAGCAAGACCTCGACACGTACATTAAAGAGCTGGAAAAGGTGCTGCTGAGTTTGGAGAAGAAACTCGAGGAAAAGCGTCGTGCCTTTCCTCGCTTCTACTTTCTCAGCAACGACGACTTGCTGGACCTGCTCGCGAAGGTCAAGACACCCGAGCTGATGATGCCGCACATGCTGAAGATGTTCGACGGCATCAAGTCGCTCTCACTGGGCTCGCAGAACGACATTACGCACCTCAACTCGATTGAAGGGGAGACGGTGGAGTTGTGCAACAAGGGCATCAAGGCGCGTGGCGCGGTGGAAACGTGGATGGACCTGCTGGAGCGGGAGATGTTCGCGACACTGCGCTTCCGCGCGCAGCGGTGCCTGGAGGACTACGAGGCCCGCGACGACCGAACGGAGTGGATGTTCCAGCACCCTGTGCAGCTCGTGCTGATTGTGGAGCAGTTGCTGTGGACCCGCAGCGTGGAGGAGGCGCTCGACAAGCAAGACTCGCCACAGCTGATGCAGAGCCTTCGCGGGGAGCAGCGGTCGAATCTGGAGGTGCTGGCGGAGTTGACGGCGCGCAGCCTGTCGCGGGTGCAGCGCGTCCTTCTCTCTACCCTCATCACGATCGACGTGCACGGCCGCGACTTGGTGGAGGACATGTGCGAGAGCGGCGTGACGGAGTCGAAGGAGTTTGGCTGGACGAAGCAGCTTCGCGTGTACTGGGAGAAGAACACCGACAGCAACGGCACTCTCTTTATTCGGCAGAACAACTCACGCTTTGTGTACGGGTACGAATACCTTGGCGCGCAGGGCCGCCTCGTGATTACGCCGCTGACGGACCGCATTTACATGACGGTTACGGGAGCGTTGAAGCTGCACCTCGGCGCCTCGCCTGCAGGGCCCGCCGGAACCGGCAAAACGGAAACCGTCAAGGACCTCGCCAAGAACCTGGCTCGGCAGTGCATCGTGTACAACTGTTCCGACGGCATCACCTACAAGATGATGGAGAAGTTCTTCTCGGGCCTCATTCAGACCGGCGCGTGGGCCTGTCTCGACGAGTTCAATCGCATCAACATCGAGGTACTGTCCGTGATTGCGTCGCAGCTGCTGGAGATCAAGTTAGCCCTGCAGAACGCACAGGAGACGTTCACCTTCCAGGGCACCCCCGACGTGCGAGTGCGGCCAACCTACGGTGCCTTCGTCACCATGAACCCCGGCTATGCCGGACGCACAGAGCTGCCCGACAACTTGAAAATTCTGTTCCGCCCGGTGGCGTGCATGACGCCGGACTTCCGCATGATTGCCGAGGTGATTCTCTTCTCGGAAGGTTTCAAGAACGCCCATGACCTGTCGCTCAAGATCACGCAGCTGTACAAGCTCAGCTCCGAACAGCTGTCACCGCAGGACCACTACGACTTTGGTATGCGCGCCTTGAAATCTATTCTTGTAATGGCCGGCGACCTGAAGCGCTCGCAGCCGGATGTGGAGGAGGATCTTACACTCATTGTGGCCTGCAATGACTCAAACGTGCCGAAGTTTGTGGCGGAGGACATCCCACTCTTTCAGGGCATCATGCAGGATCTGTTCCCCGGCGTGTCGTTTCCAGAGCGCGAGTACGAGGAGCTGCTGCCGGCGATGCAGCACATCATGGACGAGAAGAAGCTGGTGGACGCAGGGCAGTGGGTGAAGAAGGGCATTCAGTTCTACGAGACCCTAATTGTACGGCACGGTGTGATGCTGGTGGGCGTGACGGGGACCGGCAAGACAGAGGCGCGTCGCTGCATCGCTGGAGCGCTCACGAACATGTCCGCCGCCAAGAGCGCGAACAAGATGGCGCGGCCGGTAGAGGAGTACGTCATTAACCCCAAATCCATCCTCCTGCACGAGCTCTACGGCCAGCTGGACGTGAACACGAATGAATGGAAGGACGGCGTGCTCGCGGCCATCGCAAAGGAGTGCGTGCGTGCCTCGGAGACGTCCTCGAACCACCGCTGGATGGTCTTTGACGGTCCGGTGGACACGCTCTGGATTGAGTCGCTGAACTCTGTGCTGGACGACAGCAAGCTGCTCTGCCTCGACAGCGGGGAGCGAATTAAGCTTCCCGAGACGATGCACATGCTCTTCGAGGTGGGCGACTTGGCTGTTGCCTCGCCGGCCACGGTGTCGCGGTGTGGTATGGTGTACGTCGACGCTGAAGACCTGCCCTGGCGCGCGGTGGCAGAGCAGTGGGTGGAGACGAAGCTTGCACAGGCCGGCGCGCAGCCGCAGTGCCGCGCCTACGTGCTCTCTCTGTTCGACGCGCACGTGGAGAAGGGTCTGGAGTGGCTGCGGCAGCAGCGCTCCGCCATGCTCATAAGTGCCGGTGACATAAACGTGGTGCAGTCCCTCTGCGACCTCTTCTCTGCTCTCATGCAGGTGAACAAGGTGAAGCTCATGGCAGACCCCCAGGCCGTCGAGGACTCCTTTCTGCCACCCGACGACCCGATGTTTCGCGAGCGCAACGAGATCTGCAACGCGCTCTTCGCCTTCTCGTACGTGTGGTCCATCGGCGGCAACGTCGATCAGGCTGCCATGGAGAGTTTCGACACGATGGCCCGCACGGAGCTGGAGGGCGCCGTCCGCTTCCCCAACTACGGCAGCGTGTACGACTACACCGTCAACTTCACGACTCGTCTGCTCGTGCCGTGGGAGTCGCTGATGCCGGACTTTACCTACAACCCCGCCACGCCCTTCTTCAACGTTCTCGTGCCGACCATCGACACAGTGCGGTACAGCAGTATCGCGCAGACTCTCCTCGCCGCCAAGAAGCCGGTTCTCTTTAACGGTCAGACAGGCGTCGGCAAAACGTTCATCATGGCAGACTGCCTGCGCCGCAACAAGGAGGCGCTGCAGCTCTCATTGGTGACCTTCCAATTCAGCGCACAGACGTCGTCCGAGCGAACGCAGGAGCTGATTGAAGCGAAGCTGAAGCCGAAACGAAAGAATCTGCTGGGCGCCGCACCGGGCAAGTCCGTTGTGCTCTTCATCGATGACTTGAACATGCCGGCCGTCGAGGTCTTTGGCGCGTCGCCGCCGATCGAGCTGATACGACAGCTGATGGGCCACGGCGGCTTCTACGATCGCAAGGTGGCGGGCATGTGGAAGACAGTGCAGGACGTCACCGTTGTGTCCGCCTGCGGACCACCGGAGGGCGGCCGCAACCCCATCACGCCGCGCCTCACCCGCCTCTTCCACCTGCTGCAAATCGCGACGCTGACGGACGACTCGATGAAGCGCATCTTCCGGTCCATCCTGAGCGGCTTCCTGGAGGCAAAGAACTTTCCGCACGAGATGAAGGACCTCGCACCCGCCGTTGTGAGAGGCAGCGTGGACATCTTCAACCGGATCTGCGACGAGCTGCGACCGCGACCGACGACGCCGCACTACACGTTCAACCTCCGCGACCTCTCCAAGGTGTTCCAGGGCATCACGCAAGTAATTCCACGTGTGTGCCGCGACGCGCCGACCTTTGTGCGGCTGTGGGTCCACGAGCTAATGCGCTGCTTCTACGACCGTCTTGCCAATCCAGCAGATCGGCAGTTCTTCGTCGACGAAGTGCTGACGGACGCGGTGCTGCACGTGCTACCCAGCGCAGCGAGCCCCGCCGCTGCCTCGTCACCTGTTTTGTGGGCCGACTTCACGCGCTTCGGCTCGGCAGAAAAGGTGTACGAGGAGGTGCCAGCGTTCAACCGCATTGCGCAGGTGCTCGAGGAGTACCAGGACGACTACAACGCCACCGCCGCCACGGCCTGGACGAACGACAGCGCGGGGGTGCAGACCTCGCAACTTGGTCTCGTGTTCTTCAAGGATCACTGCGAACACATTGCGCGCATCATTCGCATCCTTCGCCAGCCGCGCGGCAACGTGCTGCTCGTCGGCGTCGGCGGCTCGGGCAAGCGCTCCCTGACCCGGCTGGCGACCTACATCTCGGGCTGCCGCATCTTTGAGACGGCGGTGGGCAAGGGCTACAGCATGAATGATTTCCACGAGTTTCTGCTGGAGGTGTACACGTACGCGGGCGTGAAGAACGAAACGTGCGTGTTGCTGCTGTCGGACAACCAAATCGTTGATGAGGCGATGCTGGAGGACGTGAACAACATTCTCAACTCCGGCGAGGTGCCGTCTCTTTTCAATGCCGAGGAGCGTGAGAAGCGGATTAGCGCGTGCGCTGATGCCGCCCAGCAGCAGGGCATCACGAGCCGCGAGGAGGTCTACAACTTCTTCATTGGACGCGTGCGGGACAACATGCACATCGCCTTGTGCATGAGCCCGGTGGGCGATCAGTTCCGCACCCGCTGCCGACAGTTCCCCTCCCTCACCAACTGCTGCTCCATCGACTGGTTTGATGAGTGGCCGCGCGAGGCACTGGAGGGGGTGGCGGCGCGCATGCTGGAGGACCTCGTCGACGTCGTGCCCGCCGACTTCCACGCACTGCTGCCACATCTGTGCGTGGACGTGCACGCCTCGACGACGCACATGGCGCAGCAGTACTACGACGAGCTCCGCCGGCGGTACTACATTACGCCGACGTCCTACTTGGAGTTCATCGAGTCCTACAAGGCGTTGCTGCTGTCGCAGCGCAGTCGCGTGGAGGCGCAGCTGGCGCAGGTGGAGAACGGTACCGAGAAAATGCGCGAGACGGAGGAAATGATCACAAAGATGAAGGCCGAGATCGAAGTGAAGCGCCCGCTGCTGGAGAAAGCGTCGACGGAGACACAGGAGGTGGTGGTGGACCTGAAGGTGCGCCAGACAAAGGCGGCCGAGGTGCAAGTGCAAGTGCGGGCTCAGCAGGAGAGTGCGACAATACAGCAGCGTGACGCGTCGCAGATCGCGGCCGAGGCGAACGCGCGGCTGGCCGAGGCGAAGCCGATCATTGACAAGGCGAAGGCCGCGCTCGACACTATTCAAGCAAGCGACCTGAATGAGCTCCGCTCCTTTGCAAACCCGCCCACAGCGGTGCTGACAACCACGCAGGCATGTATGACGATGTTTGATGCGAAGGACTTCAACGGGGCGTGGTCGGGCAACATGGACTGGAAGGGCGCGCGAGAGTTCCTGTCCTACCGCCCGCTGCTCGACATGATTCGTGGCTACCCGACCGAAAATGTGAAGCCGGCGATCCTGCAGAAGGTGCAGAAATTTGTCAACGACCCCGAGTTTACGGTGGAGGTGTGTTCGCTGAAGGGTAGCCAGACCTGCGGCTCACTCTGTGCGTGGGTGCACGCCGTGAACGAGTACTCGAAGGTGGTGAAGGAGGTCGCACCGATGCGGCAGGCGGCCGCGGAAGCCGAGCAACACCTCGCAAAGACGAACGCCAAGCTTCACGCGGCGCAGCAACAGCTGAAGGAGGTGGAGAAGGAGCTGACAGACCTAGAGCAGCGCTACCAGATCAGCGTCACCAAGAAAAACGACCTAGAGAAGGGACTGCAGCTGTGCATCAACCGGCTGCGCAACGCCGAGACGCTCACGGGGTCGCTGAAGAGCGAGGGGGCGCGCTGGGCGGAGAATGTCAAGCTGCTGAGCGCGCAGCTGAGTGCGCTGCCGCTGCAGGTGTTTATGGCCAGCGCGTGCGTTGCCTACTTTGGCGCCTTTACCCCGGCCTTCCGGCAGCGCCTCATCGCGGAGTGGAAGGCGGAGCTGACGAGCCGCGGGCTGGAGGTGGGCGGCTTTTCACTGACGTCAGTGCTGGGGGACCCGGTGGACACGCTGAACTGGCAGGTGAACGGGTTACCGAGCGACGAGACGTCGACGGAAAATGCGATTGTCGCGTTGCTCTCGTGCGCGCCGCGCCGCTGGCCGCTCTTCATCGACCCGCAGGAGCAGGCGATGAAGTGGCTGCTGCGGCAGTTTCAGCAGACACAGCCGGTCAGCGGATCGGGCGCCGCGGCATCGAAGAACCGCAACCTGCTGAAGGTGATCAAGCTGACGGATGCGACGTGGATGCGCACGCTCGAGTCGCAGATCCGCCTGGGCGGTGTGGTGATCATCGACGACGTCGGCGAGTCGCTTGACCCGGCCCTGGAGCCGCTCATCGCGCGCCGCCTCATCTCCTCGGATGCGGGCGGTTTGCAGATCCAGCTGACGCCCCAGTCCGGCCCGATCGACTACCACCCGAACTTCCGCCTGTTCCTGTGCAGTAAGCTGCCGAATCCAGTGTACCTGCCGGACGTCAGCACTCGCCTAACGCTGCTGAACTTCACCGTAACGATGGAAGGCCTGTCGGAGCAGATGCTCGGCGAGGTGGTCTCGATTGAGCAGCGCGCGATGGAGGAGGAGAAGAACACGATGATTCAGCGCATCGCGCAAGGCCAGCGGCGCCTCAAGACGATTGAGGAGAACATCTTGGAGCGTTTGCAGAGCACCAAAGGCAACATCCTTGACGACGAGGACCTCATCCGCGAGCTGCAGTCCGCGCAGTCCAACGCAGCCGTCATCAGCCGCAGCCAGGAGGAGGCGAACGAGAAAATGGCGATCATTTCCGTCGCTCGTGACAAGTACCGCAGCGTGGCCGTGCGAGCTGCGCTGCTGTTTTTTGTGCTGGCGGACGTCGGCCGCATGGACCCGATGTATCAGTACTCGCTGCAGTACTTCGTGAAGCTGGTGCAGCACGAAATCGAGGGCACAGTCAAACCGGCAGATTACACGGAGTCCAACGCGGAGATGCTCTCCCATCACCTGAGCGCCGCCATCGCCAACCTCACCGGCGCGACCTACACGCAGATTTGCAGCGGGTTGTTCAACAAGGATAAGACGATTCTGTCGCTGCTGATCGCCACCGCCATCGCGCGGCATGACAAGGTGATTGCAGAGGAGGAGTGGCAGTACTTTGTGCGCGCCTCGGCTTTTGTTGCCGCGGAGCTGCCCGAGAAGCCGGCGCAGCTGTCGTGGATGACGCGTGTGCAGTGGGAGCTGGCCGAGGCGCTCAACCGCACCGTGCCCGCCTTCCACGAATTGCTGGAGAGCCTGCAAAGCCAGTTCGATGAGTGGAAGGCGTTTGCCCACTCGGACGTCCCTCACGCGGCGACTCTACCGGCGACGTGGCAGGCGGATCTGAACCTCTTCCAGCGGGTCTTGCTCATCCGATGCTTCCGCGAAGAGAAGCTCTTCTTTGCCTTATACGACTACGTGCAGCAAACGATGGGGCCCCAGTTTATTGAGGCGCCGCCCATGGACTTGGCTCGCACACTGAAGGACAGCACGCCGCACACGCCGATCATCTTCATTCTCTCGCAGGGCGCCGATCCGATGGAGGCGCTGCAAACGCTGGCGAGGACGGAGGACAAGGAGCTGCAGTACGTGAGCCTGGGCCAGGGCCAGAGCGAAAATGCGAGGCGCCTCATCGCCTCCTGTCGCACCTCCGGCGCGTGGGCTCTCCTGCAGAACTGCCACCTCTCTCAGACCTTCATGCCGGAGCTGTCAACGATTGTGGCCAGCCTGCAGCCCGGTGCGACGAACGCGGTAGAGATGCACCCCAACTTTCGTCTGTGGCTCACGTCGATGCCGACCGACTTCTTCCCTGTGTTTGTCCTGCAGTCGAGCATCAAACTTACCAACGAGCCGCCTACGGGCCTGCGGGCGAACATGCTGCGCTGCTTCAACGAGCTGACACCGCAGGAGTACGACGCCTTCAGCGATGCGGACACCATCGGTGACGAGATGAAGGGGCGCGCCTTCAAGAAGCTGCTGTACGGGTTGTGCTTCTTTCACTCGGTCGTGCTGGAGCGGCGCAAGTTCGGCCCACTCGGCTGGAACGTTCGGTACGAGTGGAGCGACACCGACTTCCACGTGTCGAAGCAGTGGCTGCGACTTTTCTTTGAGGAGCAAGAGGCGATCCCGTGGGAGTCGCTGGAGTACATCATTGGCCAAATCAACTACGGCGGCCGTGTGACGGACCCGCAGGACCGTGGCATTCTCCTCACAATCCTGTGCAACTATCTGAGCCCGCGCATCCTGAAGGAGGGCCATCGCTTCTGCGAGGAAGGCGTCTACGCCGTTCCGATGAGCGGGACGCTGGCGGAGGCGCAGCAGCACATCCAGGCCATGTCCCTCGTCGACGAGCCCGCCGTGTTCGGCATGCACGAAAACGCGAATCTGCGCTACCAGCTGCAGACCAGCGAGTACTTGCTAAACAAGATCGTGTCGATCCAGCCGCGCCTGGTCGGCTCTGCGGGCGGCTCCGGCGCGACCCCCGAGGAGGAGGTGTGCCGTAAGTGTCAGGAGTTCGAGACCACGCTGCCACCCCTCTTCACAAAGGAGGAGGCCGGCCCTCACACCTTCACTACGCTGCCCAACGGACTGCCGAACTCGCTGTCGACGGTGCTGTCGCACGAAATCGGGAAGTACAACAAGCTGCTGTCGAAGATCAGCCAGACGCTGTCGGACATGCAGAAGGCACTCCAGGGTCTGACGGTGCTCTCGGCGGACCTGGACGCCATGTACAGTTCGTTCCTTGCCGATCAGGTGCCACAGTTGTGGACGGCGGTGTCCTACGCCTCACTGAAGCCTCTCGGCGCCTGGTACCGCGACCTGCTCGCGCGTGTACACTTCATTCGCACGTGGGTGCAAAAGGGCGAGCCGGCGGCTTTCTGGATCGGCGGTTTCTTTAACCCGAGCGCCTTCATGACGGGCGTCTACCAAGCCTACGCGCGGGCGGAGAGCGTGTCGGTGGACAAGTTAGGCTTTCAGTACGCCGTGCTGGACACGGCAGCGGCGCACGCGATCAAGGCGGCGCCGGAGCGTGGGTGCTACGTGTACGGCATTCAAACGGACGCGTGGCGGTGGGACTCTGAAAGGCGAGTAATGGCCGATTCCTTGCCTGGGGAGCCCTACGCAGAGCTACCGCCCGTGCACTTCTTGCCGGAGCCGTACCACGTCAAGCCGGAGGACTACCACGCCGTGCCGCTCTACCGCACCACCGTTCGCGCCGGCGTCATCTCGTCGCTGGGTGCCAGCTCGAACTACGTTTTGTCTATCGAGGTACCGTCCGCGGATGGCTCGGACTACTGGTTACTGAAAGGTGCGGCATGCGTCTGTGCCCTCAATCAGTAGGCCGTCCTTTTCTTTTCTTTCCTCCTCTGAGTATGCTGCTTTGAGTTCAGCTTGCTGTTGTACGGCGTGAGGCTTCTCTGTTTGCCCTTTTCTTTTGGCGTTGGCAGATGATGTTCTTGTTTTGCTTCCCTTTACACTCTTTTCCATCCCCCCCCCTCCTTTTACACCTGACCGTTAGAGGATGTTTTTTTTTCTTTTAAGATGACGCTATGCACAATACGGATTCGACCTGTGTGTCCCTCCCTCTCCCTCCCTCTCGTCGGGGGGGGGGGGTGCCTGCCTCTTGCCTTGTTGTTTTCGCCTTCGCTGCTACGCTTCGCCTCCACTACACGTCTGCTTTTGCCGGCTGGGGGAAAACGGCGCTGTATTTATTGTGTCCTTCCATTTGCGTAGTGCGTATTACTCGGGCACCACAAACGTGGCCGCAGTTGAAGGTTGGTCTTTACTCTTCTAGTTGTTTCTTTATCTTTCCACTGAGAGTGCTATTCCGCGATGTAACCATGTACATACAGGTGCTTTTATTTATTATTATTCCTGTGTTCTTGATGTGAAGAAACAAACAAACAGACACCTATTCTCTGTTAGACTGCAATATATATACATATCTTCAGAAGAGAAAACTGAGGTTTGCATCGCTGCGTGTTGCGCGCGCGCGACGCACCTCCGTGTGCTCATAGCCGAGTGAGGCAAGGGTACAATCACCAGCGCGTACGAGGAAAGAAATGCACAACCGGTTGCGCACCAACGCCCCAAAGTGGCGCAAACACAAATTCTTTTTTTTTTGGAATCATTCAGGTCAATGCGCACGTGTTTTTCTTCATTTCCACTTTTGTGAACCGAGCTGAGCGACTCCTGTAGGAACCCTATCAGTGCTTCTCACTTGCACCTTCCCTTTCCTTTCTCGCTCTTCTCTTTTCTGGACAAGACGCACCACAAACACGACCCGGATTGAAGCTGGCTTGCCCATCCGCTTTCGGTCATCTGCGGCCTCTGTGTTAAAGTCAAACTCTTGCGACTCGAAAAAAGCAAACGGAGGAGGCACACACTACAGTTTTTTTTCTTACTGCAAAACCAATGTCTGAGACGATCGATCAGATATTGCTCAACTGGCTTGAGCAGACTCCTGGCGTGCCACGGCGCGAGCGCCAAGCCCTGCTGCTGAAGGAACTGATGGCTGTGCACACACTGCGCAATCTCGCAGCACATGAAGACACCGTGATGGACCAGATGGGCCCATCCAGCAATGACGATACTAGTAAACTCGATCAAGCTGCGGTCAGCGCGCTTGCGGAGCGCGAGAAGAAGCTTTGTGGAGCGCTGCGTAACACGTTAGTGGAAATTGTTGACGTCGCCGAAGCTCGGCGCACGGCGGAGTGCCTCACCGTCTCCACCGATCTCAATGTTTTGTACGGCGCACTGGACGCCCACTGTGTTATGTCGCTGCGTGTCATGGGTGACGGTTCGCGGCAGCCGGCGCAACTGCTTCGCGGGGTCGACGACATCATCAACGAACTCAGCGAGTTTCAGGAAACCGTCCTGCTTTTGCGCGTCGACTTGTCGACGTCGCCGGTGCGCTCGCACAACAGCAACCACGCCGTCGCGCAGTCCATAACCGTACGAGGTGTGTCGCCGGTGCAAAGCTGGCTCGTGCAGTGTGACGTGGAGCTGGAAGTCGGAACGCAGGTTACCTACTATGCGGATGCGGACTGCACGAAGGCGCTGTTCGACCTGCGCAGCTCGCTGTTATTTTCGGCGGATGGCGCGAAGGTGGAGCGCATCTCGCGCGAGCTGTTGCCGCGAGGTGGGCATCATTTAGGTGATCTGCTCCGGTGTCTCCACTTTGGTTGTTTTCAGGCGTAAAAAAGAAAAAGCCGTTCATGTTCTGCCTTTTAAGTTCCTCTTGTCTCTGGTGGCGGTACTGCGCACGCTTCGACCGCCTTCGGTTTGTGTCGATGCTGTCGTGTTCGTTAGATTTCACTTCTTTTCTTCCTTGTTAGATTTGCAGACGGCATTACAAAAGAGGAGCCAAAACTGCTAGCCCCTTTCTCCACTTCACCTTACATGTGTTATTTTTTTTTTCAAGTAGTCAGAGGCCGCAGCGATATGATGTGGTGTTTGCCACTTATTGTTCCCCGTTTTTTTTCTTGCTTACAACGCGATAGATCTACTGAAATAGCTTTCATTTCAAGTACAATGGCGGAGGCTGTCTTCGCGGATGGAGAGTGAGAGTTCGCTGCAACCGTTTGCAGGCGTCCGTTCGTGCGAGCGAATCCACCTCTCATTACGCGCAACGCTGTTGGTCTGTGCCCCCCTCCCTCCCCGGCGGTAGAAGAGTGTGCACCGCGAGTTCTTCTCAAATGAAGCCGACCGTTACCTTTGTGTTTGTCCTATCCAGTTGATGAGCACAACTTGGTGAGGCGCATCAGATTTTGCGTATGCAGAATCTGAAGAGATGCCTCTGCCGCGGTGCAGGGAAGTCGACGAGGCTCCTACGGCCTAAGTTGTTTTACCCCTCCTGTGTAGCACCACTTTCCTTAAAGAACAATGTAATGGTGCGCACGGCAACTCGGCTGCGAGGCTGCGAAGACTACCACTGAGGGTGACTCTCTCAACGTTGTTTTTGTATCTCATCCACTTTTTCCATCCTTTTCAACTCCTGCTATTCCTTGCACCGTGAAAAGAGAAACAAAAAGAACCTCGAAATTCGAGTTCCGCGTCTGCCAGAGCAACAAATGGAGGTGCGATCGGCGCGGCCACCGGCCAACAGGGCAGTCGCTGCGTTGCAGTCCGCCTCCAGCGCCCCCACGTCCGCCTCTCCTCTCCTCACTAACGCACATCCCAGACGCTCCGGCGCACCCATTACTCGTTATAACTCCTTCGAGGCGCTCTGCCAGGCGACGCAAACGGTGGACGAAAACGCCGAGCTCCGGGAGGAACTGCGCCGCAAGCTTCCACAGCCCATTCCACGCAATGACGTGGCGGCGCTGGGCAGCCAGGTCACGGTGCGCATCTTAGAGCTGCTGGACCCACTGGGTGCGGACGCCGCTGCGTTCGCCGCGACCTGCCGAGCCGTCCGCGAGAGTCTCCTTCGCGCGAGCAACGTGGAGAAGACTGTCATGGTGCCGAACATGGTCTCCGCCGCCGCCTTTGCCTCCGAGGTGGTGCGGAGCGCACTGTACACCTTTTTCGTTGCCCGTGGGGGCGAAGTGAGCAGCCTTGTGATGCGAAGGGCGGACGAGGCAACGGCACGGGAGGAGCGTGGCGAGGCATCGTTTTTGGATGCGTCTCCGCTTCGTCTCCCCGTTTCGTGGGCTCTCCAGTTGGTGTCGCACATGCCGTATCTGACCGAGCTCGATCTGCGTCACGTGCAGTGGGGCGAGTCGCACGCGTCCCAGGTACTGCCGCATTTCTTTAGTGACCTTCATCTTGTTATCAGCGGCACCCTTCGCATTTTAAAAGTAGATGCTGCTCTGATGCAGTATTGGAAGCCCGGGTGGTGGCGTCGCCATGTCAACCTTCGTACACTAACCGTGGGCTGTCGGTACAGCTTTGCGCCTAGCAGCGACAACGGCGCGTCTTCCGCTACGCAACTGGCACTCCCACCGGATTACTTCACGCTCATGCGCGAGGAGAATCGCCACTGGAAGCTGGAGCTGTGGTGCCCTCTGAAACCGAACTCCATCCAGCAGCTGTTCTCTCCCCCAGCCGGCGTGTCCTTTGCGAGCGTCGAGGAGTTGCTCGTCAACGTGCGGTATAGCGAACACGTATGCGAAGGCGGGGAGCACAGAGGTGGTCGCGCAGCGTCGACAGTTGCGGGGAATGCAGAGGCGATCGCCGCCGCTGAAGCGCCAGCGAGCGCAAAACCAAGCGCAAGTGGTCGAAAGTCACCGGCAACAGGAGATGCACCAGAGGCTGTCGTCGCGTACCCACGACTGAATACGGTGATGATTGTCGACATCGGCGACCGCCCTGAGGGAGCTGCGGAGGCTTATCAAGTAATGATGCTGCTGGCGCCGGAGCTGAAGCACTTTAACGTGTGCGACACCGTGGTGATCGGGGCTGCTGCTGCCGCTTCGGCGACGGAGGGCGGCAAAGGTGAACGCGTAAAACGTGGCGGCGGCACCGCCAATCATGTAAAGTAGAGACGACGACGGCTGATCGAATGTGGCGAGCGATGTACGATACGAGTTTTCTTATGCGCTTTTTGTAAAGTATCTTTGTATGCCGTTTACTTTATTGCGCTCCGCGTTCCATCGCGCAACACCAAGGAAAAAGCGGGGCACACAATGGCAATAATCCTACGGCAACGAACGCGTTGTCGGTGGTGATTCAACGCGCTTTTCAGTCGGCTGCCGCGTAGGCGCCTCGCACGGTTGGAGGTACAGGTGACCTTTTTTTTATAAAGGGCATCGCATTGAAGGATGGTGCAGAAGAGGCGTTATCTATAACGCCACCGTGCGGTCCATTTGTTATGTGTGCATTTCAACCAGCACTTTATTGATGGCGACAACAGCACTTACCATTGCAAAGTCTATTGCAGTAACCGAAACGAAGACCTTGCCTTTGATTGTGTTGTGCAACCCGCACTCTACTCCTGAGCACTCCGTTTTCTTCCCTTTCGCTTTTCTCGTTGCACTGCCAGCAGCAACGGATTCCAAAAAATTCACGTGCGATTCATTTCTTGCTTCTACTGCGTGGATATTTAACGCTTCACGTAGGCGTGTCTCTCGGAGGCAGCAGCCTTCTTGTGTTATTTGAAATGCACACACACACACACACACAAACACACACACATATATATATATATAGAAGTATAGCACTTGCCACCATACTTCATCTAGGGTCTTCTTTCGTACAACAGTTACGTTTTGTCATTCCCTGTCTGTTTTTGTTGTCTCTTTGCCTGGCGAAAGAAATTAGTGCTTCCACGTTTCTCTGGTGCCGTGGTGCGTTGTTGCGTCGTCGCCGTCTGCAAGATTGTAGTTATCCTTGCTTTCTTTGAAGTTTTTTCTTTCCACGCCTGTGCGTGCTTTTTTAGAAATACAAATTAGTTCTACCGTCTGCAAAAACGTTCTCACGGAGGAGAGAACACCTGACAAGATGCAACAGCCAACAACCAGCAGCGCGTTAGACTGCTGCGAGTGTGGCGCAGTTGTAGGGACAGAGGGCCCTCAGCGGGCGACGCTACTGCTGCCATGCCAGCACATTCTTCACATGGGCTGTGTGGAGTTCATCAAGCGTCGTGTGAAGCTCTTAATGGGTATGGACAGCGCAGACGTAGTACAGGACGGAGGTGGGGACTCGGCCGGTGCGCCATTGCCGAACCAAAACAATGATAGTAACAGTAAGAACTGGGTACAGCAGATGTGTGGACGTTGTTTGTGCCCAGCGTGCTCCGCCCCCGTCACGCATATCATTCCCTTGTACCTGCGCAGCGAGGACGATCCAGGGGCGACTCTGCCTGCCAAGTCTGGTGCTGACGGCACCCCAGCGGCCTCTTCTCCACCGCTTTCCGCCGCAAGAGCCGAAGAGGATTACAAGCGTGTGCACTCCGCACAAAAACGCGTCTTGTTGCGTCTGCGCGGCCTCTGCGAGCAGCGACGACGCATGACGGAGCTCACGCACGCCTGCGCCAGCCTGCACGAGCAGCGTGCGCGTTATCTGGCCGACGTGGAAAAGGAGGAGCGTTGCTTTCCCGGCCTCCTTTGCGGCGGTGGTGCGCAGGATGACTCCGCCGTGACGACCACGCCCGGCGTGAGCGGCGGTACCCGTGGCGGGCCATCGGCGCCGGCCGGCATTCCGGTTGAACAGATGGGCATCACGGAGCTGGAGCTGTACATGGCGCAGGTCACGCCTCGTCTGCTGCGCACGCAGGCAGAGGTGCGGAAGGAGCGTCAGATGGTGGAGCGACGAACAAAGAAGTTGAACGCGTTGCGCACGCATTATCACTCCCAAAAAGAGTTGCACGCGCTGGATGCCGAGATTGCAGAACTGCAGGCGCGAGTGCGCGGCGGCGTAAAGAGGAGCACGGCGCATCTCCACGACGATGCACCGCAGCTGCGTGGGCCCCAGCAACCGCCCTCCGTGAGTCCCTCCGAGTCGCCGCCGCTATCACAGCAAGAGCAGTACCACTCAGCACGGGAAGTCATACTGCCGTCCAGGACCGCTGGTGTGCCAGCGCGGAAAAAATATCGGGGTGAGGAGGCGATCTACGTGGACGACGAACCCCCGGCGGAAGTGGTAGAGGTGCTTTCGCAGGGGTCTAGTGATGCAGGGGAGCAGGAAGTGATGGTGTTAGACGACGATGACGCAGTCGCAGAAGTGGTAGGAAACGGCAGCGACTCAGAGGTCAACGAAAGAAGTAACGATGCCGCGGAAGAAGTGAACATGTACGACGCACCATACCTTATTCCTTGCTACATACGCGCATCAACGTTGGCCGGCTCCTCTTCTGTCGATCCAAAGACGCCACGCACGACGCTCACGCACGGCCACGTCCGCATGTTGCCGCGACGAGAAGATCGGCTTTGGCAGCCTAGTCTGCAGTTCTAGATGACTTAACTACATGCCACACTGCTTACGTGTTGAATGCGGCCCAATAAAGACGAGGCGCCGCTGCATTACTCTCCTTCTGTTTCCCCCGAAGATGTCTTCCTTTTCCGATTGTTGAGCGGAGCGGTACCGCAACGCACTCGCGCATGAATCATCCTCTCCTTACTTTTTCACCGCTGCAGCTACCACTCACTCTTGACAAAGTAAATCCTACCACTTTAAGGAAGAAGAGGGCATGGGAGAAATTATGCTTTTTTCAACTTCTTCAGTCGACGCTGGTTGCATGCAAAGACACCACCTAGGAACGAACTATCCTTTCAGCACATGCTTTTCCGGTGTGCTTGTGTGTTCTATTATCGCCTGCATTTCGCACTTTCTCCTCCTCCTCCTCTTCTTTTTTTTCCCTTTCCCTTGATTCTGTGTTTCCTGTGAACCTTTTTAGCAGACAACGTGGTTCTCCTGCCTATGAGCGAAATGAATACGCATACACTCCCCCCTCTTCTTCCGGCTTCGGAGCCTGGTAGGGCTGCTGTGGCTTCCACACTTCCCCTTCCCACTCGTCGAGCAGCGGCAGATGACACGTGCACACCGCAGCGGAAAGCATACATGGCTGTAAACCATCTCTCCACTTCCCGTGCTGTGGCGGAGGCGCAGACGCACAGTGCTATTGGTAATGCCGCTGCTGACGAGGGAGAGGTACGAGCAGAAACACAGAGTAATGAGTCAACATCCCCGCAGTCATGTGAGATGAACAACGCAGACAGTTCACCGCGTGCGGCTACGGTGCTTCAGGCAAAACTCCAATATGCGTTGTGGCTGGATCAGCTGACGTCCTGCGTACACGCCGAGAGCTGCGCCCGCGCCGGGCTGCGCTGCGTCGAAGCCGAGACCCGCGAAGCGCTCTGGTTGACCCATCAACATGCAAGGACGACCGTCGCCATTCGAGAAGAATACGCCCAGCGTTCCCGCGAGCTGCTGGGGGCGCGAACAGCGTTGCAACGCGCGTTCCAACACAACCCCTCTGCTAACGTGATCAAGCGTGAGGAGCGCAGAGCCCGTCATGCCATCAAGCTCGACGCAATGAGTTCTTTTCAATTATTGTGTGTTGCGGAAAGCACAGATCACATGCGGCTCTCTGCGCGTCAACTGGTTGCGGAGCGGAAGGACGCAACGAGCCTGAAAAAGACAGCACAGTCGGTGCGTGCGCTCGAGTTGGAGCTGGCGTCGCGGTCTTACTATGCTATACCCGCTTTTCATTCGTCCTTGCATGACCTTACTCTCATTGCTGAGGGACGCTCTCCGCACGACGCACCGGACGACACGCCCTTGGAAAGCTGGAGACGGCGATACGGCAAGCAGCGCGAGGTCTCGTCTGCCCCCACCGCTGTGAAAACACAGCCGCCTCCGACATGTGGGCCATCCGACCAGAGCACCGTGAAAATAGGAGAACTGTACGCTCGCCGCCATCTCCGATACGATGAAGAGAAAGAGCGTCTTTTTCTTGAATGGTGGAAAGGCGTGGGCGACATCTGGTGTACGCAAGAAGCACCGGCGCGACAACAGCTTCGGCAGCTGCACGCCTTTGTGGCCTCTCCCGTCCGGATGCAGGCCGTTGTGGTGCTCCAGCGGTGGTGGCGTATGCTGCGCTTCCATTTATGGTCGCAGCACCGCCAGGAAAAGCTTGTGGCTTCGCTCGCGGCGTTGCCGCATCGACACTCCACGGACCACTGTAGGCGACATTTGCGTGCGTTGGAAACGGCGGTCGGCCTGGCAGGAAGAGACAAAGACGGTGGCAACTCAGACGCAGATGTTGCGGGGCTTTTGGCAGGGCTGATCACGGCGGCCACGCATCCTCGTCGGTACAGGAGGGAGCTAGACTTATACACGGACACCCTTCTGCGGAAGGTCCGTGCGTTCTGCACAGGCCTTGGCATCGCGCCCGCGTCGCTGATTTCAGTTACCGGTGCCAAAGAAGAATGCTCTCTTCAAGAGGATCCAGGCCAGCTAAGACTTTTGTCCCACGGGGCCCGGGAGCGCCGTAGGTTGTCCGGCGACATGTGGCGACAACCGCGATGGCCTCTGCACTCGATGCTGCAAAGCAGGGACGTCATCAGCCGTAAAAATGAGCGTCACACCCGTGTGCATCCTGCCACCGTTGAGAGTGTCGTGCACGGCGGACCTGCGGGGCTGGCGGATTTGCACGTGGCGCAGCAGGCCATGGCAGAGGAGGCGGCGAAGGCTTATCAGCGCATCACGCATCAGGAAGAGCTTGAGCGTCGTGTGTGGACACTGTCGTTCTCGACACAAGACGCATCTTTGCCTTCTTCCACGTCAGCTCATTGTGCGAGGTCACCTGAAAACGAGACGTCTTCGCGTGCCGGAGATGCGATGCCATCGTCAACTCCCGGTGCATCAACGCACATAGTGGAAGGCCCAAGTAGAAGTGCGCACACAGTGGTGAGTAGCGCTGCCATTTCTTGTTCGACACCTTCTTTTTCTTCTTTCTCTGTTGACGCACGACCCGAATCGGCAGAGGAGCGGCAATGCGTACAGCGCGCAACGGAGGCCTTCCCCATGTCCCAGCGCGAGTGCCGCGACAACGCGTGTGTGGCGATGAGCAACCCGGCGAAGGAGACAAGTGCCGACCCTACGAGTGAGGCTGTTTGCCAATACGGCGCCGCCTTCGACAAGGCTGCGGAATCTGTATGCACGGAGCAGTACACGACCGTGCAGCAGCGCTTCACCGCACTCAACGCAAGCACACTGAATGCTATACGGGCTTTCATCGAAAACGCTCTTAACGAGAAGGCCGACATGGCGGCAGAAGAGAGCGAGGCCCGACACTACTTGATGTTTGGTCAGGAAAGCAACTGCTTCGTCTTACAGTATCGCTTCACGAGTTTGGAAGGCGCGGAAAGGTCACTGCTGACCGAGGCGCAGGAGCGAGAGGCTGACATCATTTACGACTGCTTCAACGAACACCTCCGACTCCTTCAACTTGAATAAAGGAACACCACCGCTGCGTTAGGGCTTGGTTTGGGCAAAGGTTGTCATTGTGTCAGGAACGGTATTAAGTCCCTCCCCCCCCCCCTCGGCAGCATGACCGTGACACCTTTCGCGCAGGGATGCCGAGTGCGGGCGCCGACCCACTTTGACGGCCCGGCAAAGGAAGGCGATCGCGAGGGAGTTGCCTCACACGAGCTTTAGGTGTTTTACTTTCTTGTGCATCCCACAACAGTTAAGAACACGATGAGGCGCCTTGTTTCTTAAGCCTTCGGCTGGCACGTATCTCTCACTCCCTCCTATTTTTTCGCTGGGAATTCCGATGTACATTATATTTCTTACTTCACTCCTTTCTTGGACGTACCATTTTTTTTCTTCTCGTATTTCCGATGGAACTGTGCAAATTATGTTTGATGTGAGGAAGATGTTGTGACCGTCGTGTCTCCGTAACGAGGACCACTTTCTTTCTTCGGTTACTTCTCCCCAAAAGACGAAACGCGCAGCTACGCTAAGTGCAATCCTGTACCGCTTTGCACGGCGGCGTTGCTGCGATAGGCGTGAGGTGAACTGCAGGGACAACGCTTGTGCTGACGGGCGTTATTATTATTATTATTATTATTTGACGCGTGTGTGTGTGTGTGTGTGTGTGTGTGTGTGTTTGCGTTGAAGCTGAGCACGGTTACCCGCGAAGGGGTTCCCGTTTGTTGTCATTGTGCTCCACATACCTACACATCATCTCCGACCGTTTCCTTTTTTTCTTTTGTAGACTGCGCTTTGCAGCGTACCGTCCGCGCCCACGTAGCCGCACCCCTTCACGTTGCGCAGACATCTTTGTTCATCATTGGCGCTGCCTTTTTTGCCTCGTCATTCACCACGACATAAATAGAAGAACCGCGCTTTCAGCGTCTCCCAGCGCGGTACCGCAGGCACCCACTGGGACATATAGGCATACCATACAACAACCGAAATACTATCACACACACACACCCACACACCCGTCATCTTCAACGCGTACGCTCCACCTCATTACTATTATCTTGCGAACTCGCTTCTCCCTCATATTGGTCGTTCACCTTCTCACTTGCAGGTCACGCAAGCCGCTAATACCGCACCCATTTCTTGTCTTTCTTTTCAGCTTTGACATTCTTTCTCTCATAGTATAAAAACTCCCTACTATACACACACACACACACAATACTTGTGCCGACCGGCAACATGAGCTACGCCGAAGAGTTTGACGGGGCCATCGGCGTGGACCTCGGCACGACCTACTCCTGCGTTGCGGTCTTCCTCCGTGGTCAGGTGGAAGTCATTCCGAACGACATGGGCAACCGCACCACTCCATCTTGCGTGGCCTTCTACAACGGGGACGTGCTGGTCGGCGACGCGGCAAAGTCGCTGCTGGGCCGTGGCGCGACGGGTGTCATCTTCGATGCGAAGCGCATGATCGGACACCGCTTCAGTGACAAGAGCATCCAGGAAGATCGTCCGCGGTGGCCGTTCCCCGTGTCGGCGGGCGACAACGACAAGACCCAGATTGATGTGCAGTTCAAGGGCGAGGAGCTGCACCTGGCGCCGGAGCAGATCTCCGCCAAGGTGCTCGCCTACTTAAAGGAGTGTGCGGAGCGACACTTGGGCAAGCGGGTGAGGAAGGCCGTCATCACCGTCCCGGCCTACTTCAACGACGCTCAGCGGGAGCGGACGAAGGCGGCGGCGACCATTGCGGGCCTGGAGCCCCTTCGCATCCTCAACGAGCCGACCGCGGCGGCGCTGTGCTACGGCCTCGGCATTGGCAGCGGTACAGGAGAGCAACAGGGTGCCGACAAGCCACACAACGTCGTCGTCTTCGACTTCGGCGGTGGCACCTTTGATGTGTCCGTCATCACGATCGACTGTGGCAGCTTCGCGGTGCGTGCGACGGCCGGCGACACCCACCTCGGCGGCCAGGACATCGACTCCAAGCTGCTCCAGTTTGTGCTGAAGGACATTCAGAATCGATTTCAGGTGAATGTGGCAGAGCAGCCGCGCCTGCTGGCGAAGGCACGAACAGTGTGCGAGCGAGTCAAGCGGACGCTGTCGCACTCAACAACAGAGGAGCTCGCCTTGGACGGAGTGCTGGCGAACGGCGAGGAGTACACGGTGCCCATCTCGCGCGCGAAGCTGGAGGAGCTGAATGCGTCTTTGTTCGAGCAGTGCATGAGGGTGGTGCAGCGCGCACTGAAAGACGCTGGGATGAAGATTGAGGACATTGACGAGGTTGTGCTTGTCGGCGGCAGCTCGCGTATTCCTAAACTCAACGAGATGCTGAAGGCGTTCTTCAAGAAGGAGAAGCTGTGCAATTCTGTCCACCCTGACGAGGCAGTCGCCATTGGAGCCGCGGTGCAGGCGAGTATCCTCACCACCTCACCTGAGCAGCAGTCGGAGAAGACGGCGTCGGTGGTGCTCATGGACGTCGTTCCGCTCAGCATCGGTGTCGAGATCGACAATGGAAAGTTCGACGTGATCATTCCCCGCAACACAACCATTCCGTACAAAGCCACGAAGGAGTACAGCACCGTGGAGGACTACCAGGAGGACGTGGACGTGTACGTGTACGAAGGCGAGCGCCCGCTCACGAAGCACAACCACAAATTAGGCGAGTTCACCTTGGAGGGCATCACACGCGCCAAGCAAGGTGTGCCGACCATCACGGTGACCTTCTCGATAGACGCAAACGGACTTCTCACCATCACCGGTACGGAGGAAGTCGCCAACAAGAAGCAGACGCTGGTGGTGCAGAACGACGAGCGCCTTTCCGAGAAGGAGGTGCAGGAGATGATTGAAACGGCGAAGAAGTTCTCGAGGGAGGACGCCGTCGACGGCGCCCGGGCAGCCGCAAAGCGCGACCTGGAGGCTGCGTTGGAGACGCTGTCGGCTGCCATTGTTGCCATGCCCCAGCCGCCCTCGGTGAAGTTACAGAAGAGACTGGACGCCTTTGTCCCCCGCACGCACGAGTGGATAGCGCGGCAACTGCCCTCCTACACCACCACTGCTGAGGTGGAGGAGAAGACGAAGAAAATCGCAAAGTTGGCGAAGAAGGCGTTGAAGAAGGTGCAGAAGGAGGCGAGCGGCGACGCACCGGCGGCGAAGCGCCACCGCAGCGAAAACGGCGAAGACGCAGCGCCGAAGTCGTCGGACGACAGCGATGACGAATCGTGAAAGCGACGTGTTGTTTCTCTCCAATTTCTGTGGTGGACAGAGAACAAGACGAGTGTTTCGCTTCTCTTGATGGGTGTATTATTATTATTATTATTATTGTTGTTGTTATTCCTCTGTCCTCAGCCATGGAAATGGAGCCGGAGAACGTAGGTGTGCACCATTCCTCTTCACCGCGCGAGGACAAAGGCAGTTTGGGTTTCGACTCGACATGGCTGAGCTGCCAGGGAAGGACCTTATACGACGCTCACAGGATTTTTCTTCGCTCTAGTTGTTAGCCTCACAATTTGCTTGACCTCTCCTACACCTGTTCACCACTCCCCCTCCCTTCTCTCTTTCTGCCGTGCATCTCTGCCTTCATTTGAATTGGTCCTCGAAAAACAATAACAATGAAAAGTTACTTTTTCTGCCAGAAGTACTCCTGTGTCTTCCTGACTTGTTTCTTCCTTGTCCTGCACAAACACACAGAACCCGCATAACAATGCCGCCTCCGCCTCGTGAGCGCTACCACTCCAGCCCCAGGTCCGCGGGCTACGCAAGACAGCAGCGGTATTCAAAGAAAGAAGACACGCGTCACACTAGCAAAAAGACAAGCAGGCCTGCCACGGCCTCGTCGTCCGCGGCGTCCCGCGCGGCTGCGCCAAACGCACGGGAGGTGGCGCTGCGCGAGGCACTGGCTAAGGCACTCACCAACCCCAACGCGAGCGCCGGGGCGACGTCCTCCTCCGCGCTGAGCGAGGTGGACACCTACGGCAACGGCTCGCCGACGGATCGCCTGCAGTTTGGCTACAGCCCAGCCGTCGCGGCAGAGGCTGCTGCATTTCACTCTCGTTTCGCCGCGGCGGATTGGATAGCGGCGCGCAAGCGCAATGGACATCTCGTCTTTGCCAAGAAGCAGAAACTGAGCCCCCTGAATTGTGAGCCGGTCACTTCTATTCTGAAGCTGCAGCGGCATTGGAAAAAAATTAACGCGTTTCAGTCTGACGTGCACAGCGGGAAGTCGAAACTGAAGGCCGCGGATTTGGACCAGCTGCTCGACATGTTAGCCTCCAAGCAGCGCATTGGCGAAGACGAGTAACGTTGACTCCCTTCGCTTTGTTGTTGTTGTTGAGCAAGGCCCAATCAAACAAAGGGATGGAGATCCACGTTTTTTTTTTCTGAGAGGCTCAAACCAAAGGTGTGCTCTGCTTCTTGATAACGCGTGAGCGGAGGGGGAAAGCACCGTTGGCGCCGAACGAAGTATTTTATTGTCGAGTAACGATTAAGTATTACGGCGTGTGCAACTGTCATTACCGCTGTTCTCTCTTGGGGGGCGTTTTTTTTTCGCTTGGATTCCGCCCTCACTAAGTAAAAAGGGAGCGAGAGAGCAATAGTAACAACCGAAAAGAAAACAGGCTGCTTTGCACGCCGAGTTGGTGTAACACTGCTCAGGAGAGAGATGCCTCTCAGATGATGGGAAATGGAAGATAAAGGACTGCAAGTGCAGTGGAGCACTCACGTCTTTCCATGAAAGCTGTCGGAAAGTGATGTTGGGAAGTAGCTTCCGCGACAGTAACAAAACTACACGTCACCCGCTAACTAAAAAAGTAAACGCGCCTTTTCTTTTCCCTCTCTAATGCTCTACTGGAAGGGGGAAAGCACACACACCTTGAGCGCTTGAGGATCATAGCAGGAATTATTGTTTTCCGGTTCTTTCCGTGTGGAACGCGGACGATGTTCGCATTCTTCACCTTTACTTTACCTCACATACGTTCTCTTTTCTCTTCTTTTTTGATGGATATACATCCTCTTTTCTATCATCGTTGCCACAATCACGTGCTGCGCCTATAGGCTCCTCGAAAGTACAATCTTCGCGCGTTCAACAACACGCAAAACGAGGTTGCGCGTGCGCGCCGTGATTAGCGACTTTGCTCGTTGAGTTCCGGACGCACCGTGCGTGCCCTTTCTTTGTGTTCTGCTTTGTGGAAAAGTAGAAAAGTATCGTCCTTTTTTGAATCACGTATTTGTTCTATCGATTTATGCTTGTGCCGTTTGTGCAAGTTGACTTCGTCTTCCACATCTGACAATAATAAAAAAAAAGAGAAATGTCGAAGCCGGAAAAGGCAACTCGGCAAGGCCACACCGACACGGAGTCTCCGGCGGACGAGACGGCAGTCCCCATGCCTGCTGGACCACCGCCGAAGCTGCGCATCGACTTCCCTCCCGTACGATCAGCGGATGAGATGGCGAAAAAGCAGCGCGCTGCGGTTAAGCAAGAGGAGATCCGCGACGATATGGAGAACGACATCCCCCCTGTCATCCGAAGTGTATTGGAGCTGTCGCACTTGATGATGAGTGGCCACAGCCGGTGGCTGCGCGGCTCACCGGGGTACCAGGGCGGCCTCTCCCACAAGGGTAAACCTTTCTGCTTCGCCAGCGGCTACCGCGACTCGCTGCGACCGCTGGATATCGAAGACAAGGGAAACCACATGAAGCTGAAGGACCCGCTGGTGTACGGTACCCTTTCGCTGCCCATCACGGCGGCCTACCTGTGCGATCTGCACGGAAGAGGCATCTTTGACCTGCAGAGGCCGATCGTTGAGTACCTCCCAGAGCTGCAGGGGAAGCTGTCGGAGGAGGTGACGGCGCGCAGCATCTTGTCCTTCACACACGGAGTCGAGGATGCGGATTTGCTGAAGGACGCCGGTGTGCATCCGTGGAGGTCGTTCTGCTCCCCCTCCCTCTGTGTCAGCACGCACACGCACCTTTACGAGCCCATCAACCGCTTCTTGGCGGGGGGAAGGACGGCGTCCTCCGCCACGGCACCCGCCCTTACCGGTCAGCGGCAGCGGGCCAACCTCGTGCAGTACGTCTGCTCCTCGCGCCGTATCACCCACAACTTTTGCCGCTCGCTTCGCCGTGCCCGCGTTAGCCACAGCTCGGTCGCACTGCTTCTGGCGGCGGTGGAGACGCAGCTGAAGGGGCGCAGCTTCGAGGAGGAAATGAAATCTGGCTTCTTCGAAAAGGCGCAGAGCTACGGCGCCGGCTATGGCGTACCGACGCTATGGAAGAACCCGAACGAGCTTTTCTATCAGCCTACGGGGCAGGCCCTCCAGCACGTAAAATTTAGGCAACCTGTGCCGATTAACTCTCCGCTGAACTGCGGTCCGGCCGTCTTTAACGGGTCCTTGAACCTTTACGCCCCTTGCGAGGACTACGGCAAGCTGCTCCTGCTGTCGCTCGACACCATCATGGATGCCCGCGAGATTCTCGGCGTCCCTGCCCAGGCGGGCAGCTCTCCGTACTACGACTTCGGTGTGCGCTACATCCCGTCCAAGAAGGAGCTGCAACTTACAAAGTCTCTTCTGACCCCCCTCGATGCCATCCCCGCTGCATCCTCGTTCCACTACAACTGTGAGCAGGATTTGGGCTGCTTCGGTATCGCATCATGTGGCACGCGCAGCGCGCGCGTTTTCGCAAACAACCTGTCACGCATGATTCACCACTTGTTTGTGAAGCACGTCTTGGCGAAGGGGCTCGACCCGCTGAAGCAGGTGGACCTCGATAATCCTACCGAACAAGTCGAGGCGTCCGACGGCGAGATCCAGAAGGTGCTCAAAAAGCAAAAGTTCACATCGTACTTCAAAAAATTCGATGCTCACACGCGTCTGTAGTGTCCGTCGATGCGGGAGGGCGACGCGTAGGGAGGGAGAAACAGAGCTCTTTTCTTCGTCACACCGGCGTTAACGATGATGCAAGAGAGGCGAACGTTGCGTCGTCGAGGTAGTCGGTCGAGTAATGGACTTCGCTGCCTCAACGAAGGGGGGGGGAGGGCTTGACGAAATGCTTTTTTTCGGGATTGCAGATCAGAGGCATGGTGACCACTCTCACTCGGTGCGCCCGAGTGGGAAAACCTGTTGTCAGCGTGTAACGCTTACCTGCTTCACCATGCACAGGGACCGCTTTTTTCTGGTTACTATCACGTGGATTTTTTTTCAAGAAGAGCCGTTGCCGTTAAGGAAACGAAAGACGTCTTCCTTTTCAGGTGTCCCACGCATTGGGGGACTGCCTTTCAGGCGCGGTGCACGATACCAACCTGTGGCTTGCTCTTAAAGCTATCAAATGAAAAACAGCTGTTTCCTTTGAAGCCAAGATGCGTGTGAAGAAAACGGGCGGGCTCAATCGTGGCAGTCGAAGCTGTTGCCCACCCTCCCTTTTCGGCTGTTCTTCACCCGTCTTTTGTTTTTTTCTTGTAGTTGGCCTTTTTGCAGACAGCATTTTCATCTGCTATGCCGCACTGCCAAGTATATACATTGTGCAACTCGCGTCTTGATCCCTCGGCGAAGCTTCATTTGCGCAGGTGTACTTTCTGTCGCGACGAGCCTTTCTCGTTGGAGTGACGCGGCCGTTCGCATCAAAGACAAAGCTATGTCTGAAAACAGTGCGACACACCCCGCTGGTGTGCCCGGCTTGCGGGAGCTGCAAGTGAAGTACGAAGCTGTCCTGGCCGAGAACGAGCAACTTTACCACGACCTGCGAACGGAACAGGCGCAGCGCGAGAGGTACGCAGCAGCGTATCGACGCGTACAGGACGATGCTCAAAGGGACCAGGATATTCTCCGACGGCTCTATGCGCAAATAGAGCCCACGGTCAACACAAATCGGGAGCCTAACGCGCACGAGGGCGGCGTATTCTTCGGTGAAGGTGCCTGGAACACGTTGCGATTGAACAGTAATAGCAACGCGGTGGCTTCGCACGGCAGTGACCGCATTGATAGCCTGGAGCGCGACTGTGCCTATTTACGAGGGAAAGTTGAGAGCCTCCACTTGGCTCTGCGGCGCTACGAAGAGGGCGAAGACGCCAAGGACCCGCACGCGCTTCCCACCTCGGTGCCTTCCCCCTCCCTTCCCGCCATCTCTGAGCTCGATAAAAGAGGCGCACCGTCCACTCCCTCTTTGAATGCGGAAGATGCACTCGCGACAGAGCGGTCGGGCCGTTGTCGGGCTGAGGAGCAGCTCGCGCGGTGCCGTGATACACTGCAACGCCTGCGCGACGATGCCACACAAAAGGAGTTCTTCTTTCATCAGCAGCTGACCGCACTGCAGGAACAAAACGCCGCTTTGCTGGACGACTTGGATATGTGGGTCACAGGAAAGCAGCGGACGTATCTAGAGAGCACCTTTCCGTCCAAGCTCGTTGAGCCAGCAAGACAGGACACATCGCCTTCTTCCCCACCGGTCCCTGCCGGGCCATTCGTCAACATCTCCGAGAGTGCAATGCCAAAAACTTCGCGTGCAGAGGAGGCATTGCAACTGCGACAAATGCAGCAGTACCTGAAAGACCAGGAAGAGGTGCTGGCACTGAAGGACAAGAGCATCGAGCAGCTAGAAATGCGTGTGCGGGAGCTTGAAAAGCGGCTGGCAAACGCAGAAGTGCCTCCGGGGCGACTCCCAACTCCTTCGGCATCTCCCCTTTCGGCCACTATTCCAGTGAACAATCTCCTGCAACTGCGACGCGAAGCTGCCGCGGTAGAGGCTGCC
>NW_015438358.1:1374082-1549371 GCF_001293395.1 Leptomonas pyrrhocoris
CCACGTCTGAGCTCCACCGGTGTAGCGACGAACAGCAGCACGCCGGCACTCGCCCGCTCATTCACGACTGAACGTCACGACTTGCCGGGGAAGCTGTTTGGCACGCACGGCACACAGCGACAGCGCGTCAGCGGCAGCGGTGATGCGTCTGCAGAAGCGCCACGGAGTGACATTTCTCGCAGGGGATCGCTGCCGAGCCTCGGTGCAGGCCGTCGCGACCCCTCTGGCAGCATCGAACAACCAAGTGGTGGTGGTGTGGCGAGCAGCAGCAGCCCGTTCGTTGAGCGACGAAGCACTCCCACTCGCCCCTCCCCATCTGCCGCCAACGTCGGCGCCTCTGGCCGGCCCATCGAGGAGGCCCTCTTTTACGCGGATGTCCTCTTTATGTGGATGGGGGTGACGCAGACGCAGTACTTCACGTACGATGCGAGTGAGAACGCGTACTGCATGACTCCGGGCGTGGGAACAGCGGTGCAGCAGCAGGCGGCGGAGGTGTTTCAAGAGTGCGGCACGCTGGCGCGTCACATTGACGTGGCACTGCGCCAGCCCAGTTCCACCGGTGATTCCTTTCTGCAGCAGAGCTTGCGAAGTGCCCTGCGCCGGCAGCTGACGCAGTACCACTACCTCGTCTCCATGATCCGCGAACGTCGCGACCCACCACTGCACATGGGCGATCTTATGGTCGCCTACAAGCGCGTGCAGCCGAAGCTGTGGGTGATGGAGTGCGTCTTGCGCGAGACGCAGCATGTCAAGGGTGGCGAGCTCGCCTCCAAGATGCAGCAGCTGGTCCAGCAGGGCTCCCATCGACTCTCTTCTCTCCTGTACGACATCTACATTGAAACGGTGAGTCCGCTGCTGCTGATGACGGTGGAGAGCATCACGAAAGGTGAGGTGTGCGATCCCCTGCGCGAGTTCTACATCGTGCCGAACGACGCCGTCGAGGACACGGCGGAAGACTTTTGGGTGTCGAAGTACTCGCTCAACACGGAGATGCTGCCGAGCACGGTGCCCGAGAGTGTGGCGCACGACATCCTCCTGGTCACCAAGAACATCCGCTTTATCTGCCGCTGCTGTCGCGCGAAGCAGTGGCGGATGGATCCCGTGCTTCTCGCGGAGGCGGAACGCGCCACCTTTGACACGCTACCGATCGTTGTGCATCGAGCGCTGGCGTTTACGAACACGGCGGTGCTCCGGCTGATCCGCGAAGAGTTCGAGCTCGTGAAGGTGCTTCGTCTCGTCAACGCGTTCTTGCTGGTCGGCTACGGCGACTTCTACGAGCTGCTGATCACGAAACTCGAGCCCATCTTGTCGAAGATGAGCAGCGCGGTGCACGTGTCGGTGGTGCGCGATCAGGTGCAGAGCGCCTTGGCAGAGATCACGCCCTACGCGAAGCACCTCGACACCGACCGCCTTGCGCTGCTGCAGTGTGAAATGGTTAAGGACGATGGCAAGCTGGGCTGGGACAGCTTCGTCATGACGATGCCCCTTCCCTCCCCTCTCAACAACCTCTTCGACCAGACCGCCATGAAGGTGTATCGACGCCTGTTCCGCCTGATGTTTCGCGTGAAGGTGGCGGAGGTGGCGTTGAAGAAGGCGTGGCGGCAAAACGTAATGCTGGACCGCCTCATCAGCAGCGTGCAGCGCAGCTCGCAGGAGGTGTCGGCATGGCGCGAGGTGGCGGCGGATGCGCATCTGTTGGGCCTGCAACTGAATCACTTTGTGAACAACTTGTGGTCGTACCTCGTCGCCGAGGTGTGCACCGTGGCGCAGGACTTGCTTCTCAAGGCGATTGAGCGGTGCGCCTCAATGGACGACATCCGCACCGCTCACAACGCCTACCTCGCCTACCTGACACAGCGCTCCCTTCTCCACTCGGACTGCGCAACGATTCGCATGAACGTGGAGAACATCGTGACCATCGTGCGCGAGTACTGCGGCTCGCAGGCGCTGCTGACGTCGCTGCTGCAGCGCGGTTCAGGTGATTTGTCCACCGTGAAGCGGCAGTACCAAGGCCTGACGGACGATTTCCACCGCGAGATGTCGTCGCTGCTCACCACGTTGGAGGAGCAGCACGTTCACTTTGATTTCCTCAACTTTCTGTTGCTGCGGCTGAACTTCAACCGCTTCTACCACGACACCTCTGATGCGGCCTACAACACCGAGTTTTGAGGCGCGTTGTGTAGGAGGAACAATGTGATGGCGACGCTGAGTGCTGTGGAAGACGCATAGATTAGATTCTGCAACTGGCCCAGAAACGCATAGAAGAGCGAACCAACGCGTGTTGTTTTCCTTCTGTTCGTAGTTTTATTCCGATCCTCCATACTGCGGTTTGCAAAACGAACGATCGATACTTTTTTTTTTGAAAGCACTCCTTTCTGTGTGTGGCCAGCCGCTGAATGACGAGTCTGTCGTTGAGTTCAAACACATTTTTTGTTTTAATGCAGCGAATCGGTCTTCCCAACAGCGGCATAGAGGGGGGAAGTGCGTTCTTTTCTGGGCTATTATTCGTGGGAAGTGCGTACCGTACGAAGACATCTATTGACCCATTGACTCGATTTTTTTTTCTTTCGTTCACGATTATGTCAGTGCACCACGGAAAGCAGCACACAACCCTGAAAGGCGATGAGAAAGGCGATCCTCTCCATGCACCTTCTGTTTCATTTCTTCGTTGCTTGTCTTCTTTTTTCGGCTTGCTCGCCCTCTCCTCTCCACAACAACAGATAAGCTTTTTCCTCCGCACCCACTCACTCACTTCACCATGAACTTCGAGGGCTCTCTGAAGGGTCACCGCGGGTGGGTCACGTCCCTGGCGTGCCCGCAGCAGGCCGGCTCCTACATCAAGGTGGTGTCCACGTCTCGCGACGGTACGGCCATCTCCTGGAAGTCCAACCCCGACCGCCACAGCGTGGAGGACAGCTACGGCCTTCCGGACCACCGCATGGAGGGCCACACCGGCTTTGTGTCCTGCGTGTCCCTGGCCCACGCCACCGACTACGCGCTGACGGCCTCCTGGGACCGCGCCATCCGCATGTGGGACCTCCGCACCGGCCAAAGCCAGCGCAAGTTCCTGAAGCACACGAAGGACGTGCTCGCCGTGGCCTTCTCGCCCGACGACCGCCTGATCGTGTCCGCCGGCCGCGACAACGTCATCCGCGTGTGGAACGTCGCTGGCGAGTGCATGCACGAGTTCCTGCGCGACGGCCACGAGGACTGGGTGAGCAGCATCTGCTTCTCTCCCTCCCTGGACCACCCGATCGTGGTGTCGGGCAGCTGGGACTCCACTATCAAGGTGTGGAACGTGAACGAGGGCAAGTGCGAGCACACGCTGCGCGGCCACACCAGCTCCGTGTCCACCGTGACCGTGTCCCCCGATGGCTCGCTGTGCGCCTCCGGCAGCAAGGATGGCTCCGCGCTCCTGTGGGACCTGAGCAACGGTGAGCAGCTGTTCGCCATCCCGGTGGAGTCGCCGATCAACCAGATCGCCTTCTCGCCCAACCGCTTCTGGATGTGCGTGGCCACGGAGAAGGCGCTGTCCGTGTATGACCTGGAGAGCAAGGCCGTGATTGCCGAGCTGTCCGTGGACAGCGCGAAGCCGTCCGAGTGCATCTCCGTTGCCTGGTCCGCCGACGGCAACACCCTGTACTCCGGCCACAAGGACAACCTGATCCGCGTGTGGTCCATCTCTGACGCCGAGTAAGGTGGAGAGTGTGTGCCTGTGCGTGGTGCTGAGCGGTGGCAGAGGCGCAGTGCGGCGCACCGCCTTCCTCGGGGTACACTCGCTGTGTGCTGACCTTGGGGCGTCTGTGCGCTGCCTGTTGTTTCTAGTCGTTCACGCTGTGCAGTGCCGCCGCCGACTTGCACCGCAGTTTTAAAAAAGCTTGTTGATTTTCTCTCGGTTACGGTGTTTACGTAGGAGAAGCAGTTTCTCTCTTCTCACTACGGCTCCACGTGTCCGAGCGTTTGTCTTGATTTTTCATTTCAACCCCTTTTCTGTTATCAAACAAATCCCAAAATAGTAATCCTTCCGTTTAGCTTCCTTTGTCTTTTTCCGTCGACAGATAACGGAAAGGCTGAGGTACTAGCTGAACGCGTCAGGTGGGTACTCTGCCATGGAGGTGCAGAAGACGGCCGCGCAGGTTGCGCTGCTCCACGAGTGGACGAATCATGTCCACGCACGTACAACGACGGGACCTCCTCAAAAGTGATCAGGAGTTTTTCCTCTTCTCTTGTGACGTGGGTTTTATGATCTTGTAGCACGAAACGGTGGCGCCTTCTCTCGTGCCTCATTTATTTTTTTCTGTTCGCCGTGCCCAGCGTGGTCAGTCGATGTGGTCGAGTGCAGCGCGTATGCCGTCTCTGGGCTAGGTGATACAGCGACCGGTGAGCTTCCCACTTCGGCATCCAAGCAGCTGCTTTCCTTGTGCTGCAGCTGAGCATCTTGTAGCCGCTGTTTGTGTTGTATCTTCCTTTGTTTCGCTCAACTCCCCCTCTCGCTCTTCTCATCCGTGGTTGTATCGATGCCGTGCGTACCGCTGTCGTTCATTTCTTGCTCGCCCTCTCCTCTCCACAACAACAGATAAGCTTTTTCCTCCGCACCCACTCACTCACTTCACCATGAACTTCGAGGGCTCTCTGAAGGGTCACCGCGGGTGGGTCACGTCCCTGGCGTGCCCGCAGCAGGCCGGCTCCTACATCAAGGTGGTGTCCACGTCTCGCGACGGTACGGCCATCTCCTGGAAGTCCAACCCCGACCGCCACAGCGTGGAGGACAGCTACGGCCTTCCGGACCACCGCATGGAGGGCCACACCGGCTTTGTGTCCTGCGTGTCCCTGGCCCACGCCACCGACTACGCGCTGACGGCCTCCTGGGACCGCGCCATCCGCATGTGGGACCTCCGCACCGGCCAAAGCCAGCGCAAGTTCCTGAAGCACACGAAGGACGTGCTCGCCGTGGCCTTCTCGCCCGACGACCGCCTGATCGTGTCCGCCGGCCGCGACAACGTCATCCGCGTGTGGAACGTCGCTGGCGAGTGCATGCACGAGTTCCTGCGCGACGGCCACGAGGACTGGGTGAGCAGCATCTGCTTCTCTCCCTCCCTGGACCACCCGATCGTGGTGTCGGGCAGCTGGGACTCCACTATCAAGGTGTGGAACGTGAACGAGGGCAAGTGCGAGCACACGCTGCGCGGCCACACCAGCTCCGTGTCCACCGTGACCGTGTCCCCCGATGGCTCGCTGTGCGCCTCCGGCAGCAAGGATGGCTCCGCGCTCCTGTGGGACCTGAGCAACGGTGAGCAGCTGTTCGCCATCCCGGTGGAGTCGCCGATCAACCAGATCGCCTTCTCGCCCAACCGCTTCTGGATGTGCGTGGCCACGGAGAAGGCGCTGTCCGTGTATGACCTGGAGAGCAAGGCCGTGATTGCCGAGCTGTCCGTGGACAGCGCGAAGCCGTCCGAGTGCATCTCCGTTGCCTGGTCCGCCGACGGCAACACCCTGTACTCCGGCCACAAGGACAACCTGATCCGCGTGTGGTCCATCTCTGACGCCGAGTAAGGTGGAGAGTGTGTGCCTGTGCGTGGTGCTGAGCGGTGGCAGAGGCGCAGTGCGGCGCACCGCCTTCCTCGGGGTACACTCGCTGTGTGCTGACCTTGGGGCGTCTGTGCGCTGCCTGTTGTTTCTAGTCGTTCACGCTGTGCAGTGCCGCCGCCGACTTGCACCGCAGTTTTAAAAAGGCTTATTAGTATTCTACGAGTGGCGTCGTTCACATAGCATTCAACAAGCCTTTGGTGCGCGATTCAGACGATAGGGTGTTTGGTTTCTCGTATTGTTTGCTTGTGTGTGCGTTCAGTGTGGTTGTACGCCTTTGAACTCTTATTTCTCATTTATCACTTTCTCAATTGATCTACAGGAACAGTAAACAACGAAGTACAGGTTCTCCCTCATTGGTGGGAATAGATGTTAAGCGATGTCGCTTGTGCTTTATGTTTCTTCTTCTGCTGCTGGGCACTGTATCTAGCTCTACGGTAATCAAACAGGAAGTCGCTGGTGGGATTTTTTTTCTGGTACCTTTTCCCCAGTGTAACTCAGTCGGTTTTTTTTTGTTGCCTGTCAAGCGCTTTCCATGTGGCCGCTTCTGTTCTGCTCTATCGATTGCTCCACTTCCCCTCTCCGCCCTCTCCTCCCTTTCTTTCGACGCGTACTGTTGGAAAAAGAGAAGAAAAACTCGAAACAAAGCAAACCCTTATCTGTTGCTTTCTTGAGTACACGGCGCTCCACACGTGTTTTTCAACTTCTTGGCATCGGTGCCCACAAGGTTTCCGTCACCACAACACACGAATTCGAGTTCTCTCCCTCCCCCCCCCCTGGTTTGATGAGATTTTATTTGTCATCTTTTGTTTGACTTTTACGCCCACTACCCTTTTTTTCCACAACAGACGCGGTGACGCTGCGGAGTTTTAATGATTATAATTATTATTATTAATATTGAGTGATCTCTCTGTTTGTTTTTGCGTATTCTAACTGTTGCCTTACCTTGTATTGCTCTTGTTATTGTCTTTTGACGTGGACAGCGTTGTCGAAGTTCAGTTTTCGTGGCCCTGCTGCTGCAGGACTGACGCAATTCTTCGCTTTCTTCACTCTATAGCTCCCTCCTTGCAGCGATTCACAAAACTTAATACACTTACAGTCGCTGTTTTTAGTGGCAGGTGATACTTTTCTATTATTATTATTATTCACACAACGAAAGCTTCTTTCTCTTCATCGTTCGTTGAAGTACAGCGGGTAAGCGATGTTCGCACGAAGCATTCTCGTGCGCGCCGCGGCAACGTCGTCCAAAGATATAGCAAAGCGGCCCACCTCGAACCCGACCGTCCCGACGGTTTCTCCTGCGGTGGTTTGCTCGCTTTACCGCAGCCTGTACCGCGAAGTGTCGCGGCTTGACCGAAAGCCTGTCCTCAAAGTGCTGTTTCCTTGTAATAAAGACCTGCAGGCGATTCTAAACACCTCAAGGGCCTTGTGCGTGCCGGGAGACAAGAGCTACACGGCAGTGCTGCGCGAGGTCTTTCGTGACCCCAATCGCGTGCCGAAGATCAACTTAGCGTTTGACACGCTCAACCGCCTCCGCGCACACTACGATAATGTGAAGACAAAGCTGCCGGAGATGGAACGGGACAGGTCCCGATTGCTGGCCTCGCTGCAGAGCCCAGTAGTGGCGGCGCGACGGAAGGGTTTTTTTCGTGCCAACGCCATCGTCGCTTCGCCAGAGGCGCGGCCGAAGTACGTTCAGGCAGCACCGGGTGTTCCCACGCGGGTGGTGCTGCGCGAGGCCCACCACAACATCGACCTCCAGGAAGGCACGCTATTGCTAGCGCACCCCCTGTCGTCCGCGCACGTGGATCGTCGTGTGATGCTCATTACGGAGCGCACCCCGGTCATCACGAGCGCGGTGGTTCTGGACCTGCAGTTCACCTACCCGCTGTCGCGTGGCAACTCGATGTTTCCCGAGGTGTTCTGGGGCCACGACGTCTACGACGGCGGCTTTAGTCAAATCGGCTTTACGATGCCGCCAACGGCACAAATTGCGGTGCTGCACACGCTGGAGCCCTACATGTCACAGACCGGCAGCGCCGGCGCAGGGACGACGTCAGCGAGCGGCAGCGGGCCCTCCATGATCAGCTGGTTGAAGTGGAAAGACACCTCCAGCGCGCAGGCGAAAGCACCGACAGCGAGTACCGCCACCGCGTCATCGTCCACCGCCACCGCAGCCGCCATCAAGAAGCACAATCTCTTCTGCCACCCCCTCATCTTAGGCGGCGTGCAGGATGACGGCACGCGCGAGCCGACCTTGTACCTCTCCAAGGCCGAAGCCCTGCCCTATCTTAGCGAGCTCGCGTTCGGCCAGCCACGGTCCTCGTTGCGCATCTACTGGGGAAATATGCGGTGGACGACCGCGCAGCTCGAGGCGGAGGTGGCCAACGGGCATTGGATGGCTGTGAAGGCGTCGCCGAGCTTCTTTCGTTCCTATTCGCTGACCGGCTCTGGCGACGACATGACGGAGCACTTCCCGACCGCCGCCCAGTTGGAGGAGGCGAAGCAGCTACGGGAGAGACGCTACGGTGCCAATATCACCCCTCCGCAGGTGTTCCCGCCCGATCAAATTCTGCGCCGCCGCGAGTGCCTGTGGGACGAGGTCATGTACGCGATGGGCGGCGACTACGCCGCGCTGGTCGGCTGTTCGAATCCCTTCTCCGACAGCCCGCGCGGGGCGTCGGTGCAGATTCTGGCTCCCTACTTGGCACCGCTGCCGCTGACGGCGGACGAGGACATCGACACGGCGGTCCCCGCGGGCGGTGCTGAGTTTGTTTCGTCCTCCGTCACTCCACTTGGGGAAGAGGACGAGGCAGACAATCCGCTCCCCTCGCCTTCCGACAGCATTCCGGAGCACAACGCGGCGAAGACGGGGGAGGAGGATCGCACGCACGACGGCACACCTGACGAGGTGGCGGGCAGCAGCGATGCCACTTCGACGGAAGGCGCAACACCGCACCAGCAGCAGGAGAGCGGTTCGGCTGTGGAGACGAGCACCGATGCGCAGACCTCAGGCAAAACGCCGCCGGAGCATTCCGAAGACAAGAACGGACAATAAACGAGAGGACGCTGACGTGGTGAGGCGGGCCACCCTCACCTGTGGCAATTAAATGTGGTGTGCGGCGAGCGTGGCGCTTGCATTGCACAGATTTTTCTAACACAAAATACAACACAAGAAGAAGAGAAGCGTTGAAGAAGCGGCGTGACGCGTCACTGCGACGAATGGGCGACGACACCATGCGCGACTTCCGAAAGTGAAGCCGCATCCTTCCTTCCTGGCAAATACCTAGGTAGGCTTTCTTTCCGCGTGCCATGTATCTCTACCACCCCGTCAACCCCACGTGCTTCCCTTTTCAGCAAACAACGGCACTTGTCACGAAGCGTTCCTTGAGACTATCCAACGGGTGATCTTTCTTCTTTCGGTCCCTCCTTTCCCTCGCCTTTCCCTCGCCTTTCCTCTCGTTGCCGAGAGGTTCTGCCGTTTCAGTAGTATCATCCTATTGTTGTTCGGTGTTGCCCAAACGATTTTTCTTGTTGTGTGCTGTCGCTTCACCTTCACTGAGAAGCGCAACAAACGCGGTTTTTGTTGTTGTTCCCAACTCTGTCCTCACCGATTGGCTTCAGTGAAGGGCTAACGAGCCTGTCCGAGAATGAACACGTCGACGGAGAAGATCACCATCAACTTCAACACGTCTAGGTTTGGCATCAAGGTTGCGGATGGCAGCTTCGACCCTACCACCACCATCGGCGAAGTCCACGCTCGGCTTCGGAAGAAGCTCATGAAGGCCAAAGTTGCTCCTGCGTCCCCTCTACTCCACAGCGAGGGGGCCACGGTAGGGGGAGCAGCATCGGGAGGCAGTGGTGGCGGTGGTAACGGCGCTGCGACGTACGTTTTTGTTCGCAACGGCACCGAGGCTTTTATTCCAGCACCGGAACAGACGCTTCAAACGCTGTTGGATCTGTACGCGACAGCACCGGGGCAGCGGAAGCTGTACGTGACGATTGACCCAGAGGTGTTCAGTGGCTGACTGCTGGGTGTGTGTGTGTGTGTGTGTGTGTGTACTCGGCACGTATTCATGGATGGCAAAGAAAGTGCGGGCTGTGTAGCGCGAGCTTTAAAGGCTTTGCAGTCGCTACGTATTTTTGATGATGTTCGTCAGCCATGAATGCTTTTCCCTTTTTAAATATCGTCCGCTCCCTTATTGAGTCTTTAGTTTTGTTGTGTCGCTCTGTCGCACTTGCTGCTGTCAAAAGCTTCCTCGACGCACTCATCATCTGTGATCCAGAGCCGCGTACTCAACAGCCAGGGTTTCGTATCATCTTTGAAATCCGCTTCTTGTACCGCATACAGCTCTTTCTTTTCTCGACTTCTCGAGCAACCTACTCGTTCACCCTTCAACAGTTACACGCGTGGACGCCCAACTGTCCACTCCACACATCTCACCTTCGGTCTTTGCACCTCTCTGCATATTCATCTTCTTTCTCTCTCTTTTCTTGTAACCTTCGCTGTTCCGGTGCCATTTTGCCGGTGTCTACTGGACCACGCACCCTCAGTACTACTGGGAAGCCCATCATTAATTATCAGCGCGTCAAATTGTTTCTGAGTAAGTGTGTCTCCCGCTGTGCACGAGGCGCTGGCCAAGACGCGCTGCTCGCTGCTGCATCAAAACTATCGACCTTTTTTTCCCCCAAAAAAAACATCTTTTCTGAATTCTTTCTTTTGACTGTGAAAACCCCCGCTGGCCACCGAACGATGTTTTCGTCCCGTGTTTTGCGCGCTGCGTCTCGGCGTCTGCTGAGCCCCGCCATTGCCGCCGTTCCCAAGTCGCTTGTCTCCATGCGCCGTGCCCCGTCGTTTTGCCAGCCGCCCGCAGCAGAGGTCATTGGCAAGGATGTGAAGGCAACACCGGAGAACTGGGTGACGGCGTACGTGCTGCCTGAGGTGATTTCGAAGGACGAGGAGCAGGCTCTGCTCGGCTTCGCCGAGCCGTGGTTTGAGCGGCTGAGCTACAACGATGGCCACGTGGACGGCCTCATCCACCATTACAAAGAGTTCTATCGCTCGTATAATCAAATGATGCAGGCGACCACGACGGGCAGCGAGGAGGGGCTGCGCATGCCCCACGCAAACCTGGACGTGAACCTTCCTCTCGTGACGGGTGCGCTGACTCGCGTGCGCGACTTGGCCCAGAGCTATTTGCCTCGCATTCCCATCGACGACCGCGTCCACTTCCTGCGGCTCGCCGGGAGTGGCTTCATTCGAGCCCACGTCGATGAAAACCGCAACTCCACCGGTATCGTCGCCGGCGTGTGTCTCAACGCGGGCCGTGTGATGACGCTGACCCATCCCAAGTACCCAGGTGAGCAGGTGGAGCTCCTGCTGGCGCCGCGCTGCGTCTATCTCATCATTGGGCGCGCTCGCTACGACTGGGAGCACGGCGTGGATTGGGTGCGCGACGATGACGAGCACATCCGGCGCATTCAGAAGAGCCTCGTTGTCGAGGGCACCCCGATCGTGTTTGACGGGGCCGAGACGCCGTTGAAGCGCTTCGACCGCACGGCAATCATCTTCCGTGGCGTATCTCCCATGATGCTGCTGGCCCAGCGGATGCGGCAGAGGAAGTAAGCGAGCAAGCCCCACCCCCTCAAACCATTTTTCCGTTGCCTTCTCTCTGTTTGATTCAAAAAAAAAAAATTTGGCCCTGCTGTCACCCGCCCTTCAAAAAGACGAAGAAGAAAAAAGGAAACGGTAAAGCAAAGGTGATACCAATGATTCTTGTCATCTTCATTCTCAACTGCTCTCCAACGCTTCATGGCGACGCTGTTTAATCTCGCAGCAGCAGGAAAGCACGATACAATGTGCCGCTTTTTGTTGGTTTTCCGCCTCTCTTATACGATTAATTCTTGGCGTTGCATGAGCAGGGCGTTTCTTTATGCTGGAGGCCGCTGAAATCTTCTTTCCTCTTCTACCGCTGTTGGATTTTTTCTGTGGCGCTGATGACGTGCATAACAGAGACGGTGAAGTCGCGCACTGCACACTGTGCCGAAAGCAGAACTATTCTCTTCAACAAGTGTTGTAAAAGAAAGCACTGCATTGCTGTTTCTTTTATTCCTCCTTTCCGGAGTGGTCACACACCGTCAACTCCCTTCACTATACAACCCAATATACACTCTTATACACACCTTTTTTTGCTTTCCATGAGCTCTCACGTGCTTCCCATCGGCATCCCGCCGCGGGAACGGACGCGGCTGTGCAGGACCGCCTCGGAGGAGGTCTGCTCTCAGGCTGCCTCTCATGTGCGGTCTGCCGCGCAGGTCAGCAGCGTGGACGCGGCGGCTGAGCCATACGTGCGGGCGGTGTACGTTTATCAGGCCTCCACCGTCGCACCCGAGCGAGTCAGCATCGCGTCTGGCGAAGAGTGCGGCTCCTACCTGCGCAGCATTCTGCGTGCGTGCGTCGCGAGCTACGCCGCCGGCACCAGCGTCCCTTGCTGGCTGACCGTCGTGCTGGAGGACACGTGCATCGTGCAGCACGCCGTGTTCGCCATGACGTCCGCTTCGCCCGAGCCGCAAAACTGGACGTCGGCGACGGCGTTTCAGTCAGACGTCGGCCCTTTCCAAGCAGGCGTTGCGCGCTGGTCGCTGGTCGCGCAGCCCGTTCCTTGCCGCACTGCAGCACCAGCAACTGCTGCCCCTTCTGCGCCTGCGTCACGGGACGTCCCAAAGCCTCCACAAAAAAAGACCTCGTCTGTGTCACAGGCATCCACCGCTTCTTCGCAGAGAAAGCCGCATCAGTCTCAAGAGTCCGCGGCCCCTCCGTCGTCTACCACGAAGACTCGTCACACTAGCACGACGCCATGTGCGCATTCTGCTGCTATGCTCGCCAAGGCCATGGGGGCGATCAATCAGCAACCTCCGCCACAAAAGCAGCAACAGCGGCCAAACAAAAGGGAAGCTGCCAATCCTCCGCCAGCACGCGACACAGCTCCGGCGGCAGTCCATTACAGCAGCAGCGACAACAGCAGCGTGCCATCGGAGTCCAGCAGCGCCGTCCCGCCTCAGCACGCCCCCCTTTCTTCTCAGCAGCAGGCGCCGCAGTCGCAGCGTGCGAGGCTGCGCCCGCCACACAAAACGAGCGCCGCGCCTGAGGGCGCGGCATCGCAGCGCTCCATCCAGTCCTCGCGCCACAACTCACTGCAACAGAAGCCCAACGGCCTGGTGGTGTACGACTCCCCGCAGGCCGATTTGGTGGTGCCGAGCGACGGGCGGCAGTGGGGCGACTCGGCGTACCGCACGTGCTATTCGCCGCGTCGCGAGGAGCTGTGGGACATCGCCGACGCGGTCATGACGCACAATTACGCCGAGGCGATGATCAGCCCCGAAGCCGAGCCGGCGTATATCGACGACTACCACGACCGCAACGAGAGGGGAGCTGTGTAGTCGGGCGACGAAATAGAAGTGAAGCTGTACTCTTGATTTTGTTGTGGCTTTTTTTGCTTTGCGTCATCATTCACCGGTGTCAAGTGCGGGTTTCCTTTGTTGGCCTGCAGGTCAGCGCATTTCTACATCTGTTGTTGTCGTTTTTCCTTGCCGCACCCTGTACCACTGAACACGCGCATTGAAATGCCCACGAGCAAAACAACCGCCCCCAGACAGCGCCAGGCGCCGCCCCGCTTGCGGCCCAGCCGCGTGGCGGCTTCCTGTGCCCGCGCGACGCTGCGCCTCGTAGCGCTCCTGGATCTCCCTCGCCGCCTTTCCCCACCCCCTCCTCCCTGCGTCCTGTGTTTTTCCTCCTCCTTGGGCCAGGCCGGCGCCGGCGCGGGCCCCCTCCGCCTCCGCGCCGAGGGGGCCTTGTTTGGGCGGCGCGGGGGGCACCGTCGCGCGCGGCCTCGGCCTGGGGGAGGAGAGGAGGGGGGGGGTGGAAACGGCAAATGGGAAAAGGCGGAGGGGGAAACGCGAACGGGCAGCGGCGGCGCAACGAAACGCGCGACAACGGCAGCTTTGCCAACTTTCTTTCTTTTTATTTTCTGAAGGGGCAAGGGATGCAAGACTGTACAACGAAACAGAGACACCACCATCAACACAACAACACAAGCAGCGCTAGTCAGAAAGCGGGTGGCCCGCGGGTTTGCGGCTGGTGGGGGTTCGCAAAGGAGCGGCTCTTCGCCGGTCGCATGGGGATGTACTTGGAGTGGAAGAGGCTCTGCTGACGCCGCCGCGCCACCTGCACGGTGGATAGGTTTGCGCGACGCAGCCCCGTCAGGTCAAAGGGGCGGTCCGACGCGTTCAGTTTCCGCGTTACACCAAATATGACGAAAAGGAAGAGCACCGCCATGTTCGGCGCCACCATCGTCCACGTCTTCGCGATGGAGGCGAGGATGAATTGCACCTTGTTGGTCGCCTGGAGACACTGGTTTGCGGAGTTCCACTCGTAGCCGTTCTGGCAGCTGTTGCACGTGCTGCCTGTGTAGTACCCGTTCACGCCGTCGCTGTAGCAGACGCACGTGTTTTCCTTGCCCACGCAGCAGCCGTGCCCGTTGCACGTGCTTTTCGCGTCACACTTGTCCCCCTCGGCGTAGTAGCGTGTGCATTTGGTACCGTTGGAGGAGTGGATGGTGTAGTTGCGGCCGTTGCACGTCAGGCACGTGTAGGACACCTCGTGGACGCCGACCTCGCCGCAAGTTTCGCTTTTGGTGTACGCGTTGTTGCACAGGTTCGGCGGAATGACGCCGCACGAGCTGGGACACACGCCGGTGATCGCCGTGCACTGCACCCCCTCCGGGTACGGCGTGAACACCCCGCTCCAGGCGCACGTCCCCGTCACGTTGGCGTCTGAGGAGGACGAACTCAAAGCCGAGGGGACGGAGGCCGAGGAACTCGAAGCGGAGGACCTCGAAGTTGAGGGTATCGACGACTTGCTAAAGCTGCCGCTGCTGCTGCTGGCTGGCGCCGGCATGGACCTCGACGCACTGCGACTGGTGCTGCTCCCGGCCGCAGAGTCCGCCAAGGCAAACATTCCTTGTGCGTCCCCCAACCCTCGGCCAGTGTGTGCGTGAGGCGGCAACGTTGACCGCAGTATGATCCGTATCGCTGCGTCCGCGTTGGCATTGCAGATGCACGAGAACGACGTGCGGTTGTGGTCCCATGCACTCGCCGTGAGGGAGCCGCCGTGGCCACCAAAGCGCGCCGTGCACCACGTCGTCATGACTGCGGCGTTTGTGGAGACGGGACACGTTTCCTGTCCAGAGGGCGTTGCAGCGTTCGAGGCGCGTGCGAGGAGGAGAAGAGCAGCAATGGCAATGAGGACAAGAGAGAGGCGCCTGCGGTGTCTCTCGGCCACGCCATTGAAGCACGGCGCCATTGACGTATGCATGTATGAGGAAAGCGGTAGGAAGGGAGTTCACTTTTCAGCAAAGCGAGCTCTGCGGAAGCTCCCCTGCAGGTGTGTATGATAAAGCTGCTGCCAAGGTAAAAAGGAGAAGAAACTCTAGGTGGCTGTGCGCTGTAGAGCATCGACAAAGAAGGCGGTGAAGAGAGGAGTGCTTGCTTTGAGCTATGAGAGCGACATTCGAATCAATTGCGGAGCCCTCCGTGCGTTCGAAGCTCAGCTTTCTCAGCCTTGCCCACAACAGGAACCCTCGCGTAGGGACGGAGGAACCGCATCCACATGGCATCGGTAAAAAGAAAAGAGTTGAAACGGAGAAAAAGTTTCGCGACCGCGTTCTCTCGCTCTCTCTCTCTCACTGATACCACGGCAACGGAACACCGCATTTGGTTTAGTAACAGTCGTCCGTTTGTTATGTATGTGCTTGTGTATGTGTGTATATTACCAGTTTATTGCGCCTGCGGTGTACGGCCTTGCAGCAGCAATGACGTCGCAAGCTGCACATGAGACTAACGTTTTTGTTTTGTTTTGTTTTGAAGGTCAACGACTGATCGAGACACCTGAATCAACGGGTTTTGCAAGTTGTCTTTCGCTTTTGACGCTCATCGCGCGTACAGTAGTGTGTAGAACACCACCACCGCAACATCCCCACACAGGCCGCTAAATAGAGACCATGTGTGGAAAACCCGGACAGTGAAAAGGGAAGATGAAACAGCGGCTGCCCACTTTGTGTGAGAGCGTGCATCTCTCTCTCCCTCTCCCTCTCTGTGTTTCATCGCGATGAGTCCACTTCTCATGCCTCCTTCGATTTCAATGTAATGTGTGTGCCGTCACTCTACGCCAAGATGACGCCGCGGCTGCCGACAACAGCGCACATGCGAATCAACGTCGAGAGCAGAATCAAGGCACCCATCTGGTGCGACGCGGCAACTGGGATGTCCACCGTCGACATCACCGTCCAGATGCCGAGGCCGACCTGCAGCAGCAGCGCCGTGTTCACGTACATGAGGTTGCGGAAGACGGGACGCGGAATAAAGCCGCGACGGCGCGACGTGGCCACGTTGAGGCCGATGATGGTCGCGAAGGTGATACCCGCCGTGACACGGTGGATGGTCTGCGACATGGACGGGTTCTCGAAGATGTTGCGCCACATCGGCTGCAGCGCGAAGAGGTGGTCCGACGGCGGAAAGACGCCACCGGCCATCCACGGGAAGTCGTCGTTGTACAGCAAACCCGCATCGAGGCCCGCCACGAAGGCGCCGGAGGTGGCGGTCAGGAACATCACGGAGAAAGACAGGCGCGACCACAGTTGCACCTTGGCGAGGCGCGGGAAGGGCGCCATCACCGGCAGCTTCAGCCCGTAGCCCATGCGCAGCATGAAGGAGTAGATGGTGAAGGCCAGCACCAGGTGAGCGGCAAGGCGGTAGGCGGAGACAGTGGCCTTGCGCCGCTCTTCGATAATCTTGTTGTCGAGGCCGCTCTTCACCATGTACCAGCCCATGGCGCCCTGTGCCGCGCCAAGGCCCAAGATCCCGAGGAGTCCGGCGAGGAACTTGCCGTTTCCTTTGAAGCGTCCTCGCGCCGCGTAATAGATCAGCGGGCCACCAAAGACGAGACCGAGACTGCGCGCCAGCACACGGTGTGCCCACTCCCAGAAAAAGATGAACTTAAACTCGCGCATCGTCATATCTGGCTTCTGCTGAAACTCGGGAAACTTTTGGTAGTGCTTGAACTCCTGCTCCCACTCCTCGTCCGTCAACGGGGGCCGCACGCCGCTGATGGGTTTCCACTCCACGAGCGAGAGTCCGCTCTCCGTGAGGCGGGTAATGCCGCCAAACCAGACCACGCCGCCGACGCAGGCGGCGCTGATGTACAGCCAGTTGGCCACCGACCGATTGTGGGCGGGTGCGATCCACGGCTTCATCGTCGCTGCTGCCCTCGCGGCCGCCTCATCCGCCGCCGACAGGTGGGCAGAGGTGGCGAAGCGTCGCGGGCACTGCTGAGCCCAGTAGGAGCTGAACTTGGAGGTCCATTTGCGCGAGGCAGGCGGCAGCGCCGTGCCGAGGGCGTAACGAGCAGTGAATCTCTGCATCGCAACCTGTTTTTTGAGAGTCCTCTGCTGTGGGTCGAAAAAGCAGCAAAAAAAGATTTCGTAAGGGAAAACGGCGGTTAAGATGGTGATAAGGCAATAAGTTCTAGAGAAGCGAAACAGAAGAACTGTGTCAACTTATGCGGGGCACAACGAAGAGGTGCTCTTCGCTATTCGGAGTAAAAACGCTACGGTGTTATTTTTTTATTTTGTGTGTGTGTGGAGAACTAGGTATGGTGGCCAGCGCCACGTGTGTACTATACTGTGAAGAGAACTAAAGCTTACGTATGTGAGGAAATGGATAGAAAGATTTCGTTTCTTTTTGAGAGAGAAATTGGAAAGAGGCAAAGCAAGGACGGGAATTTTTGTTTGAAAAGGAGAGAGGGCACGGTGCGGTGCATTTGGGCCTTGTCTTTTTCTTCTAAACTCAACACTGCAAGAGCACAAAGGAGGGAGTGAGAGAAGAAAAGGCCAGCGAGTACGTGCTAGAGGAGAAAACAACGTGAGAGGTCTTGCGATCAAAACAGGCAGCTGCCATGTAAATCTAAGCCAACCACAACTCCACGACGTCAAATCAAGAGGATAACACCGCTAATCTGGGCGAACATATATATATATATATATATATATATATAACGCTTTCAATTTTTTTTTGAGAACAAACAACAACACCAACAACAACCGCGCGAAATTTTTCTGATAATTCGCATACGCCTACTTCTTTCTCTCATGAAAGTAAGGCTGAAGGACGGAATGGTAAGGAGGAACGCTACCGTGTACTTTCATACGTGTGGAGTTCAGCATCTCGTACTGTTGAAGAGCAACACCACCATCCATCTTCTCGTGGAAACAGAAGGGGAGAGAGAGAGTTAAAAAGCGGAAGCTTCCGCGCAGTGGTCGGCGTTCCTTTGCGCCTGGCCTTGCAATCCATCACCCCCTCCCCCCTTCGTGTGCCCTTGTGCTTTGCGGCGACGACGCACGAGCATCACAGGAAGTACTCAGGGGGCGGCTGTTTCGCCAGATGCCCTCGCACATCCGCCGTCGCCGCGGTGAAGTACACCACATTGCGGTCCACCTGCGAGTGCTCACCGATCTCTAGAAGCGACGCGACGTTGCCGCAGCGGTAGCAGTAGTTGGGGGCCGACCACACCGTACAGCAATTGTTGTCAAACATAGACTTGTACCCTTCCAGCACGAGCTGATGCGCGCGTGCGATGAGGCTAAGACCGTTGCGTTGATTGAAGTTCTTCGCCACGTCGGCACCAAAGACAAAACCGGCGCCGCGCTGGCTGACGCTCCAGCCCTCAATATCCTCCGGGTCTGACCACAGCAGATCGCTCATCGGCCCTTCATGCGGCACCTCCTGCTTGCGGTCGAGCACGCGCACCTCGTCTAACGTGTTGATTTGCGGGCTGAGGCCGCCGTGCACGCAGAAGATGTCCTCCTCCACCACGGCGCCCAGCGGCATGTAGTCAAACAGTTCCGTGCACAACCGCCACACGTTGGCGCCACCGTACTTGCGGTAGCACTCGTCGTAAAACCCGTACACCTGCGTAATCTGGCGAGACTCGTGGTTGCCGCGAAGCAGGGTGATGCGGTCGGGGTAGCGGGCTTTGAGCAACAGCAGCAGCAGTAGCGTCTCCACGCTGTGGTAGCCGCGGTCGACGTAGTCGCCCATGAAGACGTAGGACGTGTCGGGCATCCGCCCTCCCTTGCTGAACAGTTCCAGTAAATCGTAGAACTGCCCGTGAATGTCGCCGCAAAGCGTGACAGGAGAGTAGACGGTTTCGATGTTGCCCTCCTCCAGCATTAGGTCTTTGCAGCGACTGCACAGCTGCACCACCTGCTCCTCCGTCAGGAGCTTGCCGTCGTACATCGCCTCTAACTGCTGATTGAGGTCGCTTGACATGGCTAGCTTTTGGTCTTTCTTTTCAGTAATCAATGAGCACGAATCCAAATAGGTCCTTGGATACTCAAAAGAAGAAGAAAAACTCCGATGAAGGGTTCAATTCTATGATAACGCGGGGGATGGGGTGGAGACCCAATAAACTATGAACAAGGCAATCAACGCGTTAAAATCGTGTGTGCTTTTACGCCGTAAAAGTAAACGAGAAAGGCGACGGCGGTGAATACGTAGTTTTACATGCAGACGAATGGGGAGCTGAATAGATGTTTCGTTGTTGACTACACAAAGAAAGCACGTCAGTTCTCCCTCTTGTCGGCTTCTGCACTGGAAGCAAGTGTCTTCTTCAGTACTTTTATTTCCAGTCAGGGCAAGGTAGCCAAAGACCCAGACGGAAATAGATGAATTACTGCCGATATGAAGTGTCCGAAGGAGATGCAGGGAAGGGTCAAGAGGCAGCCCAATGGCCATCTAAGTGAGGGAAATTCATTCATTCAACAGTGTTGCAGCACATCAATGGAGTTGACCGGTGCCGCAAGACTGTAAAGAAGACTCTGGCATGAACAGCCGGAGGCCTGTCGCGCATCCGCAGCGATGGCATCACATAATTGCACCGACGCCAGCTGCAGTAGACTCAACAAAGGAGGAGAAAACGCAGGTCATGACGTAAAAAAAAAATCCACGTCATGAAGAGATATGAGTTTCATCTTCGTAGTTCTCGGTGTAACTCACCGGAGGGAGACGCTGCACAATACGATGAGCAACGCGAAGATAATAATAGTAATAATAGCGTAGAGAAATAGAGACAAGTGCACACCCGCTTTACGTGGCCAAGCGCTCACAGCTTTGCTACACAACTCTCTCCATTCGTTAGTGATGTATAAGGTGAGGATGTGTGTGAAAAAATAAAACGGCGTATGAAGGCGATCACCTCAGCTCACACAGTTGAACACACAGAGAAGAAGTGGATGCCTCTCTACAGGAGACACGCCTACTTCTCTTCCGCACTAGTTCTTGCCCTGTGCTGGGATGAAAAGGATGGAGGTGCTGTTGACGCAGTGGCGCTCGTTTGGCGGGGGGTTCGAAAAGCCCTCGTGACGAAAGATGTGGCCCAGGTGACTGTTGCACGCGTTGCACACAATCTCCACGCGTCGACCGTCCTTGTCCGGCTGCTCCCGCACCGCCTTCTGGATGGAGTCCCAGAAGCCGGGCCACCCACACCCGCACGCGAACTTCATCGCGGAGGTGTACAAGGGCGTCTTACACGCCGCGCACACGTACTCACCTTCGTCATAGAGGTCATCGTACTTCCCGCCCACCGGGTCAGTGCCTTTCTCCCGCAATATGTGATACTCCGCGGGGCTCAGCGTAGCCCGCCACTCCGACTCTGGCTTGTCCTTTGTGCCATTCTCCTCGTTTGGCTGCGCGCAGTTCGTTGCCGAGGACGGCATCTGAAAACGAAAGGAGCGAGCTTGGCTGGAATACGAGGCGAAGGAAGGGGAGGTGGTGGTGGCGGTGCCAAGGAAAGGGCGACGAGCAAAAAATGGCTGAATGCGTGCTAAACGCGGAGATGCGCGACGCAACATTCGACGATACCGGCACTGCAGCCGAACGAGTGATGGGAGGTTCAAAGGATAGAAGGGACGGAGAAAGCACGGAATAATAATAGTAAAAGAGAGAGGGCAGAGAAGAGAAAAAAGTTAGAGATATAAAATATATCTATATTTTGGGAAGCAGAGGACTTGAGCTCCCACGAAGCGTGAATGCATCAGCGATGACAGCTTGCATCTGCGACACACAAAAAACAGCAAGACTTACGATGATTATCGACCTTCCCAAGTCGGTGGTGGCACACACCGCGCCATTAATATATACTGTTTTTTTTTCCGTTTTAGAGAGAAGAGACCCATTTAAGAGAAAAAATCGTCCGCAGGAGCGAATTGTGAAGTACGAGTACAACGTGACACGCTAGTTCACCATGACCCAGCAGCGTCTGATGTCTGGCATATCCAGGCAGAACAACAAAAAAAAGAAGGATCCGCTCGAGATTCATAGCTGAGCAGCGGCAACAACGAATCACGTGTACATTTTCACAGGTACAACACCAAGGCGTAGAGAGAACTAACAACTCGAATTCCAAAGGACGTTAAGTACTTCAGAAAAGATGAAAAAAAAAACTTCATACAGCATGAGCGAGCGAACAGATGAAAGAAGAAGAGTCATGTGCGTCTTTTTGGGAAAAAAATCTCACGTGCTTCTTGATCTCTATTTGTTCGTCACTGTGCCGAAGAAAAAGAACCATTTTAGAAACTGTAAAATCGAAGAAAAGAAGATATATTTTTATAGGACAACTTAGACGTGCGAGAAAAAAAATTAAATGGAAAAGCCCGGCTACTTGCTCCATCGCGAAACTTCGCAGACCTCGAGGAGAGTGGAAAATGAGTTGCTGCCTCAACTCGCAGGAACTCAATCTGCTGCTTCCTATGTGCTTCTCGTTTAAGCATGAAATCAGAAAAGAAAAAAAAGAGTTATCGGGCAGTGAGTGCACGTAACGGCTGGGTGGGTGGACGGCTCTGACGTCGCCCGACCGTGTGCGCTCGTGGAGGAAACGAAAGGATGCACGACGCGTCCGACACAGCTAACAGAGAGAAGGAGAGAGTGCCCGGCGTAGCACGTTCCAGGCGGCGTGACCTCACCGACTTGTACGACGAAAACAGTAACAGTCCAACCAACAACAGAAAAAGAAAGAGGAGTGAAGAAAACCACTGCGACAAAGGAAAAATAACCGAGGGGGAAACAAAGAGAAAGAAGAGAAGAGATTTCCTGTTAAATATGTTTAGGTGTTAATGCTTAGAAGGCGTATGTGCTTCTCGGTCAAAAATAAAAAAAAAAAGATGACGGAGTAGAGCAACGGTGGGACGCACATGCCTAATTAATGGGTGCGCCACATTCAACACGAAGCATAACAACCCAAACTTAAAACACATTTTTTTTTAAGCAAAAAATAAAGAGAAAACCTTAGAAAGCTAGGAGCAATGAATCGAGAGAAAGACGAAGAGAGGGATACGGAAGGCACTCTTCAGATGATACGTGCGGGGACATCTTGATGCTGCGCGCAGAGTAACCCACCGTGAAACAAAATTGGGAAATGTGAACGACGTTAGAAGCGCTTCTCGCTCCTTCACACAACACGCGCAACAGTGATGGCCGGACGTGTGAGTTTGTGTTTCTGTGTGCCCGAATACGTGCATTTGCTCGTCGATGCGCATCTCCAGATAAACGGAAGATACACACATATATACGAGCTACCATCCAACTAAACACGTTAGATATTTCGTTGAAAAGGAAAAAAAAGGAAATATCTGCACTGCACGGTGATGAGACTTTTATTGGGAAGTGGTGCTGCTGAGACCCATAAAAAAAAGGAGAAACGAAAGAACCGCTAAAAACGAGAAAAAGGTTTTTTTTTCTTTAGGCTCTAGAACGGTAGCAGGGAGGACAAATGGGAGCATTCGTTGGTCAAGCAACGTTCCGACGAGATGAACCAACACGCGACGCCTCCTTTGCCTGTGCTACTCACGCAACGTGGCGCATTTACAAGGAAAAGAAAGAAATGGGGGTGGGGTGGAATGGAGAGAGGAAGAGCGGTGGGTGAGTGTTGGTTGTGCATGCGAGTGCGTTGACCGCACACGAGCGCCACCGCATCGCTGCGCAACGCACCACATCAAACGGAGAGGGGGGAAAAGAAAGGAATGGCAAAGAGAGACGCGCCTGTTCAGTTTAAAGCGCAGAGAGTAGAGGCAGCAAAAGAGGGCCGCTTACCCCATGTCGCAGTCGCGGACGGGCCTGCCTTCCGCAGAGTACTTCGTTTCAGAGGTGGGGCTGCGGCGGCGGCGCAGCAGTGCAACGACGTTCATCGTCACGGCGACGGCGATGAGCGCGCCGACCGCGAAGGTGGCGGTGGCGATGCCGGCGGCGGCGGCGTTGGAAACGCCGGGCGTGTGCACCGTGTTGTCGACGGGCTTGTTGGTGGCGGAGTCACCGGCACCGGCCGGAGTCTTGGTGGGGGCTGCGGTGGTACTGTCGATCGCCGTGAGGCAGGTCGCGGCATTGCACGAACAGCGCATTGTGTTGGCGTCGAGGACGTAGTCGGACTGACAGGAATGGGCGGGGCAGAGGGAGCGGTAGAAGTTGCACGTGCCGGAGACCGTCGCATTACCGGCGAGTTCCTCAGCGGCGGTGGGGCAACGCAGGACAGTCTTGGCCTCAGCGTCCAGCAGGCACATGCCCTGCGGGCTGGTGCCGGCGGTGAACTTGACGTAACGCTTGAAGTCGGCGACTGGGCAAATGTTGTCGGTGGCGTTGTAGTTCACGCCGGCGGCATTACGGCACTGCAGCTGCCACGCGCTGTCCCACGAAAATGTGAAGTTCGTCTCGGGGGTTTGGCCGGGTCACCCGCGCAGCACGCGCACGCCGTGAGCGCCATCGGAGGTGCGCTTCACCAGCTCCAGCACCAGGGTCTGCGAGTACGGTGGCAGCACGGCATTCACGCTGCTGTCGCCGAGCGTGCCCCAGACAGGGCCGAGGGTGACGTCGTGTGCGCTGTACTGCATCACCTTGAAGGTGTTCGTGCCGGCGAGGAAGCCGTCGATGTTCTTCACCACCTGCTCCAGGAAAGGCTGGCCGCGGCCACCCTGCTGCACCACGAATTCGTCGCTCGCGTTGTAGTACCACATGTAGCGGTACGCAGCCGCCACAATCTCCTGCAGGTCTTTGTAGTGCTTCTCCGCCAGCGCAGGCAGTTGGCCAATGGACCTCTTTGCCGCGGCGATGTCCCACAGCATGGAAACGCACTTCCAGCGCTTTGCGTAGTCGCTGAAGAAGTTCTCACTGTGGAGCGACGCGCCCAGCGCTGTCAGGCTGCTGAACTTGGGGAAGCGGGCGTCCACCAGGGGGTTTATGCGTGCCGCCTGCGCGTCCGCCGCGTGCAACCCGTACAACGACACCCACGGTTGCAAGTACGTTTGCAGAACGAAGCCACCGGACCCTGACAAGATGTGAATCGCCGGGATGAGGCGACCGGAGTTGGGGAAGAGGCCGGACAGCAGCAGGTTCGCACTCTGCAACGTGCGCAGCACGTCCGTCGAGTACGTCGAGACGACGTCCAGGTCGTAGCTCTCCGACGTCAGGAAAGCCTTGTCCACGACGGTGGTGTCGGTGGTGTAGCGCTTGCGCAGAAAACTGCCGACGTTCACCATCATCTGTTCACCTTCCGGGTTAAGGTAGCCGCATGGCGTGGCACCGCAGATGGCTGTGGTGTTGTAGCTCGGCACGGCGGAGCGGGAGCCGTGGCGGTGCAACACCTGCACCTGCTGCACCACCCACTCCACCGCCGCGCTCGACGGCGCAGGGAGGCAGGTGACGGCCAGCAGGGCCGCTGTCGCGACGAGCACACATAGCCGATGCACACGGCGCGGCAACGCAGCACGCATGGAGTGATTCCTCGAATGGCTGCAGTTAGCGTCGCTGCCCGCGGAAAAGAGGGTCATTCTTTAGAACTTAGAACGAAAGAAAGCTGTTGTGCTTTATCGGGTTTTTTTTTTAAAGAGAGAGAGAGATCGACAATAACGAAGGTGTTTGCGGGTATTCTTTCGTTGAAAGTAAACGGTGCGGGAGAGCGATTTTTTCTTCAGCGTTGCGGTCGCGCAGAGCCGGTATTGCGTTTGTGAATGCAGAAAGCACAGGAAAGAGATAGAAAAAAAAAGAGAGTGGGGAGGGGATGGGGGTCCGCTTGCGAAGCTTAAAGAGTTGGCCGCATGCCAGCATAGAGTGAAGGCATCCAGAATGTTGGCGGTGTTGGAAACTGCTCTGCGTAGTCTTCTGTTCTCATCGTCAAGGCGAGCTCAAAACGCTTCCGTTGCCCGGTGAAGCCACTGCAACGTCTCGATTTCTCCAATCTCCACCCAAATGTCGCATATTTACGGCTATTCATTTCCTCATGAGGCAACACGTGAATATAAAAAAGGAATCAGTAATAAACGCATTATCAGGATACTTGTATCTTCGGTCCACGGCTTTGTAGGTGTGTTGCACCGCAACCATATTCCAACCGTCTCGATTCAACGGAGGGGCGTGCCATGACAACTGAGACGTCTCGGAAGGATCAACAATCTCATTTTTTCCTTTTCCAAGACCACGAAAAGGAAAGACGCGAATCGACACAGCTGTTATCAGTATCACCTCCTCCTTGGAATTGTTCGCTTCATACTCTTCTTCAGCTTCTTCGGCGGCGGAGGCGGCACTTCTTCCTCTTCCTCTTCTTCAGCGTCTTCGTTCACCGCCTCTTCCTCCTCGTTTGCTTCAGCGTCCTCATCGTCGTCGACCTTACGCGTTCCTTCGTCCCACGAGCTGTGCTGCACCGGCCGCATCGCGCTCGCCTTTTTCTTGGATGGGGTCGTTGCCGCAGCGCTGTGTTTTGTCGACTTACCGCGACGCGTCACCGCCACCTCCTCTTCTTCCTCTTCGTCAACCGTTCCCACATCTGCCTCTGCGCTGTCTTCCTCCTCCTCTTCTGCAGCCGGTTCGTCGTCTTCCCCTCCTTCAACAGACACGGCCTCGTTCTCGTCCTCCTCTTCCACCGCTGCCGCTCGACCCTTTTTGTGCGACGATGCTGTCGTGGTGGCGGCGCGTTGCTTGCGGGCTGCGCTGATTTTGCCCTTGTTGTGCTTCTTCGCGGCCGCAGCCAAGCTCGCGTGCGAAGGCTTGCGGGTTGGCGTCACAACCTCCTCTTCTTCCTCTTCCTCCTCCACAGCCGCCTCTGCGCTGTCTTCTTCATCCTCCTCTGCCTCCGCCTCCTCCGCCGCCTGTTGACGTCGCTGGGCAGCGCTGGTGGCCGTCGCAGTCGCCCTTCTCCCTGCTGCCTTGACCGACTTGTGCGCTGCTGCGCTCGCCGTGGAGCCCCGCTTGGTCTTTTTGCCGCCTTTGCTGGGCTCGACCTCGTCCTCGTCGTGCGTCACCTCCGCTTCCTCCGCCTCCTCGGCGGCTTCGTCGTCTTCCAGGACTGCCTCCTTGTCCGGCACTTCGTCCGTGTCCGCTTCGGCTGAAATGGCGCCACGTCCCGATTTTCTGGCAAGACGGCCCTTGTTCGGTCGCCGATGCTCCATTGCGTCCTCCTCCTCTGCCTCCTCGTGGTGCGCCGCAGCGTCACGTGCGGCCTTCAACGCCGCCTTTGCGCTCATAGCGGACACGACCGGACGGCCTTCGCGTATCATACTCGCCTTCGACACGTGCTTCAGCTTACTGGGCGTGGTTGCCGGCGCGGTTGGTGCCGCGTTTGTGACGGCAACCTGCGAAGGCACAGCCCCGTCGGCAGCAGAGGGGCTAGTAGGAACAACCCGTGAGCCATCAACGTACTTGCGCCGGGGGTGTAGCTCTTGAAGCCGCTTCTCGTGCTTCGACGTGCGCCACCACGCACCGGCGTCGCCGGGAGCATTTGGGTCCTCCGCATCGTCAACACCGGCAACCGAAGATGTGCGGCGTATGACACGTTGCGGCACGACGCCCTGCTCATCACCTTCCGTATTTCCAACGCCGTGCGCCGCGTTGGTGGCAGATTGCTGTTGGGCGTTGCCATCCTGCTGATTTGCGAGTGACTCCGCTGAATTCGACGTAGCTGCTGCTGCTGCTGTGCCAGACGAGTTATTGCCGTTAGTCGTCGCCTCTGTGAACGCCTTAGGAGGCGCGATGGCTGGCACTTCACCTCCATTTCGGATGCCACTGTCTACAAGCGGGCGATCCGGCTCGGACATGAGCAACTTAGTGAAGTCGTTGCGTCCGCCACGCTTCGCCAGCACAAAAGCCTCCCCAAGACTCAGTCCGTCCTCCTGTGCACCTGGAAGCCCCTTCAGCATGTCGTACAGCGTCACGGTGGCCATGGTGGCACCCGTCAACGCCTCCATCTCCACCCCGGCTTTGCTCTCCGTCGCGACCGTGCAGAAGCAGTAGAGCACGCTGTACTCGGGGCGGGTGGGCGACTGGCTGGGGGTCGAGGTGCGGCGCCGCAGCACGACGCGGTGGGGCATCTGGGACGGGCGTGGGGCCTGCAGCACCTGCCGCCGCCGGAAGGTGAAGGAGCACCGCTGAATGGGTGTCGGGTAGCAGAATGGGATGAGGGAGCTCACCTGCTTCACCGCGTTGGTGCCGGCCACGACGGCGGTGGCGAAGAGCGGGCCTTTTTTGCTCGTGTAGTACTCCTCGACAATGGGCACGGCGGGGGTGGCCGCCCCCACGGCTTCGCCGATGGAGGCGCTGGCAAGCGCAGGAGAAGACGCAGGCGTTAGCAGGTGCTTCATGGACTGCAAGTAGACGTTAGTGGTGGGCGGCACGACGACCGTGGCAACTGCAGTGGCCAGCCGATACAGCGGACGACGGGCCGAGTTGGGCGGTGCGTGAGCCGACTCGTCTGACACGAGCGCCAACGGCGCCGCTGCGGAACTGTTTCCGTCTGTCCCGTTAAGGAAGTTTTTATTACCAGCCTCTGCCTTGCCGCTCTTCGCTTTCGATGAAGCAGCGGACGACGGGTGACCTTTGCCGTCGCGTTTGGCGGCTGCGCTGCCTGCACGACGGGCAACGGACGCACTGGCACTTCCGCTGCTGCCCGATCGACGCAGATTTCGCCGCAGCACGTGACCCCGCTGCGGTGGCCCTTTCTTTTTGGCCAACTGAATGAGGCAGCGATGCAGCATGATCGAAGAAGAAAAAAGAAAGAGCGAGGGAAGGAGGTGGTGTCAACACTCCGTATTTGTTCGTCTTTTGTTTTGTAGATTTATGATTCAACGTCCCAAACAGCGAGTTCTATGTACCGTAGATCGGGCTTACTTCTATGAGGAATCGCGAACTGAAGTGATTGTATGGGGGATGTGGATAAATGCAAGAAATGCCCACTGAAATGGAGTCCTTTCGATAGTTGAACCGTGCTCGTCTCCTTCGTATAAGACCTCGCTTGGTTTGTGCGGAATAACGAAAGAAGAAGAATGTCGGTGTCACTGGGTCCGAGGCAGACAGAGGAGCTGTTCCGTTTCCTTTTGTTTTCCCCTACGGGTGCTGACGCCTCCTTGCTGTACCACCGCTGCCTGCCAGTCACACTCGCACGAAATGGAAAGCAACGATGATGGTATTGAATGAGAAATTGGAAATGCCAAAGAAACGGTTTACCAAGAGACGCACCAGAAGTAAAAGGTTGGGAGAAAGGAGGTGAACATACCAAGGCGCTTCAGTCCTGCAAACACACAAATCTGGCGATGGAAGGCTTCGTATCTTGCACGTATTTCGCTCGGGTGCAATTTACAGCTTTGCCTCCACAAGAACGCCGCAAGACGTGAGCGTGCTCGGCCACTTCTGTTTTATGGAAGAGTACGACGAGGGCAAATTACGCCGTTTGGAACCACCGGCATTCAAAGCTCTATTGTTACCTTTGGGGAAGGAAATAAGGCGCTGCCGCTCAGATCTTCGCTACAGGAAAACTCAGTCGCTCTCTCCTCTCATGAAAAGGTCTGTTTCCTTTTCGGTTAACACAGCGCTCTCGCGTTCAACGCCGTCGATTCATTTTTGCCAGCAACGCAAACATCGTTGGAGGTTTTCGAACGCGTCGGAGGCGACATGCAACACGTCCTCCCGCAGATGCGTGTCTCGCATTTCCCCCTCTTCTTCATAGTCTCGGTTCACCTGGGAAAACAACGGATGGGCCACGGGAGTGCCAACGCTCATCTCGCAACTCTCCTGATTATCCTTTCTCATAGGGAAAGCCTCCTCATTTCGGAGATGCGCCGGGGTGCCGCGACTGAGCGATCCTCTTGTGTCACCCTGCAGCACGGCGCCCTCATCAGAGAGACACAGAATGGGACTGATGTCTTCTAGCGACCCGGGGGAGTAGACGATGGTGCTGTCCACAGAATTCACAATTCGCATTCTGCGATGACCCTGCGGTGTTACCGCTGACACCGCAGTTGGTTCATCAGTGTTGACCGCGGCAGCAGTCATGACTTGCCAGGATGGGACTTCCACGTCGAGCAGGCGCGCCGGCATACACAAGTGGGCAAGTCCTCTGCGTGAGCTTGGAAGCGTAGATAAGGCAGAGGTGGCCCACGTCGACGAAGGCGGCACCGCCACGGGTACGCCGCTCTGCCGCTCCTTGTACGGGTCGAAAGACGCACATTCTGCGTTGGACGTCGGAGCGGGGCTGAACACCCTTTCGCAATACAGAGAGCTGCAGAGCGGCATATTCGTTGACACGGAGGTGAAACAGTTGTTTGCGCTGTTGTCGCCGCCGGAAGTCTCCGTGCGGGTGTGCGTCTTCCACGAGACCTCGGCAGAAAGAAGAGATTTCCCCGTTTCAGTTGCGTTGCTTGCACATTCTCGGCACGTCTCGTTGCGTTGACACGTTGGCGAGCTTGCACGGCCATGTGTGTTTGAGTGCAATCGTGCGCGCTTTACAGGCTGTTGGTCGGGCGTGCCGTTCTCCTGAACCGTCTTCGCAGCGAATTGCGTTGAACTTTGCCCAAGACTGGCCTTCTCCTCTTCTTCCCGCCGCTCTTGTGGATCGCTTTGACTGTCACCGTTGTTGTCCTTCTCTGCGGTGAGCAACTCGGTTGCCGCTGGAGGGCGAGAGCGGCGCCGCGTTGCTGGCAGATGTAATTCCTCCGCTTCGCTTCTTCCCCCTCCCAGCGCATCCAGAAACGTGTCGTACGACGGCAAGACAAAGGGCACTGCGGTTCGCGCGCTGTCGCTAGCGTCGCCGCCATGATCATGTGGAGAGGAGCAGGGGAAAGTCTCGGTTTGCCTGATTGGCCACCTCACCGTGCTGGACGAGGAGGGCGGACTAGTAGTAAGAGCAGCAGAACGAGTGCGAGCAACTGCCTTGCTAATCAACAAGGATGGTGGCGGCGGTGTGGGGCTACGGTTGGTGATGTCCGCCCCCAACACACGCGTGGTCGAGCTTTGTGAGGTCTGGGAAAGACTGCACGGCGCGGGGAGCGGCGAGGTCTCACGCTGCGAGCCAGGCAGGTTCTGTTGCTGCGATCGGCTGCGCATCCACGACATGGTTGCACCTTGATTAAAAAAAGAAGAAGAGAGAAACCTTAACAAGGAAAGCACTACGAAATTGTAGGATGCACATATATATATAGAGAGAGAGAAAACGAAGAGCAGCAGTAATGACTATCGGTGACGTTGGACGTCCATTGAATGTGAATCTATGTTTCTGTGTTCAGTAAAAGAAATACGTTGCGTATACGCTCGAGAGAGGGGAAAAAAAAACAGGCGTTGTAGTGACGAAACGCACGGAAACACCTGCAGCAGAAGTTGATTGGTGAGTTCGCGTGAGAACAAAAAAGAAAGAAAGAGCAGAAGTGAATATAGAGAAGGTTGGCGTTACTGCACTCGCTACAATTCGACACCGACAACGAGGCTGGTTTTTAAGGAGGGATGAAACAAAAGATGTCCGCTGCTTCTTCCATCCTTTCTCTTTAAAGGAAAATGAAAGATGGGAGGCATGAAAGGGAGAGGCAGAGATGTGTGAAGAGTAGAATTGCCCCTTCCCGAAAGCAGTGGTGCTTCACCACAACGACGCCGTTCGTGGCATTCTCAGCAACGCAGGGGTTTTACTGGCAGAGCCGCGCCTGTCTCAACGTGCCAGTCATTCCACTGCGTACGCACCAATGCTGTTAGCGCTGTCAACGTCGTTGTTGTTCCCCACAACGAGGAGAAACCGGACATTCACGCCAACAGTGACACAAAGATGCGACAGCTGCGCCAATTGCGTTGCTTCCGCATCACACCTCCCTCGCTTGCCGTCGATCTCACTAACTCGCCTACCGAGGACGGTTCCTCGACACGTTGTCTTGCATCGTGAGTTTCTCTCTTGCATGGTTCGATTATCCCTTCTTCACTTACCACAAAGCACACGATGAGCACGTAAAACGCAACTGTACTTAAGCCCATTAAAAGGACAAAACTCCAAAAAGAAAACAGACACAAGGGAGGAAACCCCGACGAGCGCCTCGCCTACGGCGACCGTGAAACGCAAACACAGCGAATAGCGCGTACGACGTTAAGTGTTGTTGCTGGCATTTTTGCCCTTTTTCTTTCTTCCCGTTCTTCTTCCCCACGATGTCCGCCAACAAAGAGGGAGAAATCAAATTGGGAGAGTGTGCGTAGAGAAGGTAGAGGTAACCGCGAAGCAACGCAGCATTGCGCGGCTGACACTGGAAGGGAGGACGAGAAAACACAAAAAACAATACAACAACAATGGACGTAAATGACAGAAACAACAAATCCACCGCTGTTCCACCGTACTTGCATCTGCTCAGTGGGGCTTGCATTTTTTCACGTCTCTGCGGAGTTGCTCAAAAACCGAGAAGACAGAAAGAAAACGGAGGTTTCCTTTCAAAGTCCAGTCGGAGTGACAGCAGCCGTGTGAACAAGGCAGTGACGATGAAACGACAACAAACACCGCCAACAACGAAACAGAGAAGCAAACACCCACAACACACAAACAAACAAACAATAGACACATTGATATAAGCGCCATCGGCTTTGACCGTGAGGAGGTGGTCGAAGGCCCGCCGTGTACTTCTTTCTTTCTGCACAGATACCTCCACGCACGCAAACACACACGCACAGCAGCGCTTGACTACCCTAGCAAGGCGTTGGCTAGGTATTCCCGAACCTCCGCAGAGCCACCGCGCAGCGCCAGCTGAAGGGCCACCCTATTATCGGTCGCGATGAACACCTTCGCCTGCACTAACACCAACGTGTGCGCCTCGTCCGCCAGCACGCCCGCCATCCTCAGCACGTGCGACGCTGTCGTGATCTTCTCCGGCACACCGCCCTCGATGTACATGCCAAAGAAGCTGGCGAGCTGCTGGGCCGCTTCGGTCAAGTTCTTCATTGAGTGCAACGCGAAAGTGCCTGCCGTCTCGTTCGCCTCCTGCCCCTTCCACTTGCCGTCCATCTCGCTGCCGAGGTTGATGGGGGAGATGAAGTCGCTCACGTCCACGTCGAAGCTCTCCATGGGGTACTCGTCCTGGTCCTCCGGTGTCCCTTCCTCGCCCGCCTCGGCCATCGAGAAGCGGAAGGTCGTCCGCACCTCGCCGCTTGGGAACTCCCCGGGCTCGTAGCGGAGCACGACGTAGCCGTACTGCGTCTCGCCGGGGTTGATGCTCTCGATCGGGACGGCGTAGAGCGGCTCCGCCTCGAGCTCCTCGGTGTCGGTCACCACCAGCACGTTCCGAAAGAGAAGAGCGTCCATCATGTTCTTCACCTTGAACTGCAGTACCAGGTGCGCCGGGTACGCGTGTTTCGTAACGGACACAACGTACTCGTTGTCCGCATCGGTAAGGAGAAGCGGCTCCGTGCTCTTTGCCGGCTCGCCCAGCTCGCGCAGCTGCTTCACGTGACGTAGTGCATCGCGGCCCTGGAGGATGGCCGGGGTAGCCAGCGGCAGCCCGCCAGCGCTGGCCGAGTTTGTCGAGGCGACAAGAGCCGCTGCCATCACATCCCCCTCCGTCGTGCCGCCGCCCACCGTCAGCTCCGCCTTCTGGGCGCTGCGCACGACCTGGCGGTGACGTGAGACGGCCTCGGCCACATCGTGCACGTACGTCCGGACGAGCACCTCGTCGTTGTGCAAGAAGAGCTTCGTGTACAGCACGGCGCGGTCTCGCACCTCGTCGTCGAAGTCGCTGCAGGAGCGCTTTAGCAGCGCCACGATGGAGCGGCGCAGCGTCGGCACGCTGGCGGCGATCTTGGCCAGTGTGGTCACCGCCACTGCGCGCACGTCTGGCTTCTCGAGTGTCGCGTTGTTGTAGACGTAGCGGACAAAGCGGCGCGGGTTGGCGCAGTTCGGCACCTCCTCTCCAAGGTGCATGAGCACCCGCTTTGTGATCTGCGAAAACTCGCAGTCGTCGATAAACTCGGCGAGGTGGGTGAGGACGACCTCGTTGGAGTTGGGGTTGGACTTGGAGATGTCCAACATCGCGTCCACCACGCTCTGCTTCAGCGAGCTGCTGCCCTCGTCGCTGAGGGCACGGAAGAGGAAGGCGAGCAGGGTCTCGTACTTGTTCGGGAACTTCGCATTCAGCACGCGCATCGCATCGACGATGGTCAGCTTCAGCTCGTCGCCGAGGTCGCTCATGTAGCTGCCAGAGGAGAGCTGCGTGAGCAGGCGCTCAATCGTGCCCTCGGTGCCGGTCTTCAGGAGGCAAGTGATGGCCAAGGTGACAATGATGCGGTTGGAATCCAGCGTAAGGGATTCTAGCTCGGCGTTAATCGGGGCCACGGCTGCGGGGTGCGCGGTCGAGATGCGGCTGATGAGAAACACCGCGGCGAAGCGCAGCACCGGGTTCTGCGAGCTGAGGTACAGCTGCAGCATCGTCACGACCGGTGTTAGCTCCTTGTCTGACACGTTGCGCAGAGAGCAAATGGACTTGGCTGCCTCGAAGGCGGTCATATCACTGCGGTGCAGCATGGACACGACAAACGTGTAGATGCCCAGCGAGCTGGAGAAGTCGTCCTGCATGAGCTCCGTGCACATCTTGATGACAAGGCAGACGGCGAGGGATGAGCGGATGCGGCCTGTCGTGGCGTCCTCGATGAGGCGATCCACCGAGAGTCGGTCGTTGTTGCGGATCTTGTGCAACAGGGCGATGGCGGGGTACTGAGCCTTCGCCCGCTCCCGCATCACCTCGTTCAACTGCGTCGCCCACTTGCGCGGCATCTCCGGTTGCGTGTGCGACATGTGAATGCCCGTCACTAAGGCTGCCGTCACGACGTTCGGGTTGCGTGACGTCATGCACTCCACAATCGTGCGGTCCATCGAGTTGTACATGCTGCTGTCCATCACAGAGTAGAGGGCACGAATGGCACAGCTCTTGTCGGGGTCGCCCTTCTTCTTGATGTCCGTCATGAGCGCGTTCGACGCCATGAAGCTCTCCCCCACCAGCGGACTCAGCTCTTTCATCAAAATGTACTGCAGCCGACGCAGCTTTGCGTGGTTCGATTGCATCAGCTTCGTTGACATAAAGAAGACGTCCGTCGCCTCCGCCTCTGTCAGCCGCACGCCGATCGACATGAGGTAGAGCACCTGGGTCATGGCTTGGATGGAGCGCTCCTCATCGAGAGGGGTGTTGTTGAAGACACGGCACTCCTGCAGCGCAGAGGCCTTGTCCAACCCCTCGAAGGGAAGCACCTCCTCTTCCTCATCCTCGTCGAAGCGAGAACCGTTCTCCATGATTTCTATTTTGCCTTTTTTTTATTGCTCCGTCAATGAATAAAGCGTTGGAAAGGGGGGGGGGGGGAAGAGAAAAAAGAAGACCGAAAGGGATGCCCTAAGTCAGCTTTTTTTCTCGGTGCTAATGACTGAATTTGCCCATATATTATCACGCGAGCACCACTGGGGAATTGGTATCGTGTCACAGCCCTGCAAAGGAAGACGGCAACAAACGACGTAGCGCACGGATGTATGCAGCTTCAGCGACATCAACAACAAGCAGCAGACAGTTTACGTGAAAAGAGGAGACGAAAAGGGATGAAATGGAAGAGGAAGAAGAACGACGCATCCCTGTCACGCGGAGAGGTTCGCTGCAGTACAGAAAAGCCACCCGGTGCGCTGTGGGCAGGAGGGGCCCAACTTGATTAAAAGAAAAAGAACATGACCCGAACGAGACCCCAGAAGGAGCGAAGTATCCAACCCGAAGTGCGCACTCCAGCAGATGCGAAACAAATACATTAATTTTTGTTTCGTTTCGAATAAAAAATAGTTGTTGCACCAATCAAGTGTACAGAGTGAATCGCCTTCATGTGCGCGAAGATACACAGCTCAGAGAAGTGCTACAGGAAACGAAGTACATCCAAAAGACGCTGTAGTAGTGCACGAGGTTCCCCCCTCCCCTTACATGTTCCAAGATCTGTCGTCGCTGCCGCTTCAGTGGTGTGAAGATACTGCGACAGCAAAAAAAGGAGAAAAACGGGAATAGATAATTCCGGGAAAACAAAACACTATAATTTACATAAAAGAGGGATTCTGTCAACGTAAAACGTGTTGTTCTTTCGACAACGCCAAAGCCACTTCTGCCCACCACACACGTGTGCAGGAAACATACGCGTACCTGGCGGTCTCTCGTGGAAGGCATAGTGCCAATGCGCAAATTCCCCTGGCGCTTTCACTCGGCGTTGCCATCTTCTTCATTCACCTCCACCTCTTCGTAGTACTCCTCATAGTAGTACTCCACGTCGCACCGCGCGCGGATGCCACGCCACGCCGCCTGAATGCGCGTTGCCGCGGCGATTTCTTCTGGCGTGTGCCGGCAATGCACAGTGCACATGATGCGGTGCGGCGCGGGTGGGCGTGGGATGGGAAAGGCAGCTGCTTGGGCCCCTGAGGGACTGCCAACGGAGGCCGTGGTGGGGGACTGATGGAGCGCCACGCCGTCGTCTGCCGCACTGCGCGTTGTGGACATCTTCCTCGCGGAGTCGGAGTGCGTGGATTCTTCGGCGTCCACTTTCTTCACTTGGTCTGCCTTCTCTTCTTGCACCGTTTCTTCCTCCGTCGTCCCTTCCTCATCGCTGTACGCGCTGGCCGTCGAGGAGGAGGGGCTGCGCGGGCGTCGTGCACTGTACGGCTCGTAGGAAGAGTCGGTGCAGAAGAAGTAGAGCAGCTTGTCGGTAGAGCTGGTCAGCCGGGAAAGGGACTGTGGCAAGGCGCTGCTGCTCGGCGAGTGGTGACCGTGGTCGGTCATCGTGGGCGTCGTCGCAGCAGACCCGCCAGTGTGACAGAAACCGGGCAGCGTCGGGCCACCTTGGCGGAGCGTCAGCGCGTCCGCCGCGTTCAGGACGGCGTCCGTTTCCGCCTCTGCTGCACCAAGGCCGGAGCAGGCAGAGACTCGCATGCAGGGCGGCACCGTCGGTGGTTGAGGAACCTGGAACTTACGGTACGACGGACTCAGAGGTGAGGAGCTGGGTGAGCCGGATTTGCGTGAAGGCAGTCGCCGAAGAGAGCGTTGAATTAACCAAGATCGCGCAAACGCCTGAATCCATGTTGCATACGCGGAGGCAGCATTGGGCGGGAGCTGCTGCATGGCGGGGAGAAGGTCTTCAGCAGAGGGCGACTGTTGCGTGGTTTTTTTGGTGAAGTGGGAGCGCCAGCACACTTGGATGCGCCGTGCCGCAGCGGCGGGAGTAGACGGTAAAGAAAGCAAACGGCCGCTGCCGCTTCGCTGACCGCCTGTAGGAGTGCGATGGGTGCGGTACCACGGCTGAATATGCACGACAGCGTCATGACCGCGCGTCAGCTCTTTCCGCCGCAGGTCATTTGCGTTGTCAGTGTCTATGCGCTGCTGTTTTAGAGGCGTCGCCTTTCGTTGCGCGTGGTGCGCCCGCCAAGCACGCTGAATCCTCCTCGCGTAGCGGTGACGGTCGCTCGCCAGAAAGTCCGAGAACGCGTTCAGTTCTTGCCGGATGCTATACATCCGCCACGTCGCCTGAATCTTCGCTGCAGCTTCGTGCTGGAAAGCCTCCATCTCTGTCCGTCGGGCTGCGCGCCGTCGTGGAAGCCACCGCCGCCCCCACTTTTGTAGTCGTAACGTCGCCACCGCCCCCTCCTCTCGCCGTCTCAGCAGACGCAACTTGTTGGTGCGTTCTTTGGCAAGGTCCGCCCTTTCGATGCGTCCGCGGTGCTTCAGGACATAGCGGTGAACAGCGCGCTTTCGGATCTGTGCGTATCGATACGTCCCGCCCAGCGTACGACGGTCATGGGCACCCGCCAGTACAGCCAAGACAGTCCGCATAGCCGCGACAGCCTCATCTGGATTGAGTAAGTGTGTTTTTAACGCCTTGTCGTGCTCAGATTGCGCATTTGCGAGATAGGATTCGATCGCTTGCCGTTTCTCCGCCAAACACTTGCGAGCAGCAATACGCTCCTGGCATCCGCGCCACCATCGTTGCACACAGGTGATGGAGGTCAGGCGACTCTTGTGAAACGCTTCTTCCGCTAAGCGTCGGTGCACGCGGAGCCGTCGTTGCTCTCTACGCTCACACACACCACGCCAGAATGCCTGAAGGCGGACAATGGCTTTTATTTGCTTCTTGACCACCGTCTGCGCCGCCAGCATGCGCCACCAGCTCTGCACCTTTGCAGCAGCCGCGTGGAGGCGCCTCTCCTCTTTTCGACGGGCGACGAGTTGCTGGTAGTATGTCACACAGGCTCGTCCCCACAGTTCGAGGCTCTCACGGTGACGCAGAAAGGCTTGCACGACACGCACGTGCTTTTCTCGAAGGCGTTCTTGACGCTTACGTTCTCGCTGCGCCGCCTGCAGCCTCCGCCGTCTCCACATACGGAAGCAGCACTGAATGCGAAACGCTTGTGCGTCCTCTCTGCACCGCAGCAGCACGGCCGCGCTGCGCCTCTTTCGTTCGTGGTTTGCCATCCGTGAACGCCACCAGGATTGAAGACGGATGGCTGCACTACGGTACGCGTCTGCCAGCGGGTCAGCGACGAGGCGGGAGTAGCACACCTCTGTTTCCGTGTCGAGCTGTCGCAGCAGTTCCGACGGTCGCACTGTAATGGCAAGGACGGTGGTCGAGTCTCCCGCGTTGTCCGCGTCGTCAGCTCCGCCGCCGTCGCCTTCAGCCCCGTCGAGGTCAGCGGTCATCGTCGCGTCGTGAGGCGTGGTGAAAAGGGTGTCTGTAGGCGACATGCCGGCAGCTCCGTACAGCAGCGCAGTCATGCGCCTGCTTCTCCCAGGTGTGCCGCTGGTGCTGTAGGGCGACACGTCAGCCCCGGTCTCCAGCTTAGCTGCGGAGTTGACGTCACTGCCATCATCCACTACACCGGCCGCAAGACCTTCTTGGTCGCCGTCCGCAGCTGCACCGCTCCCCGCTGCGACTTCCTCATTCTCCATCTGCGTGACGACACTGGCGCGCAAGGTACGGTACCGGCGAAAGGTGCTCTGCGGCAACGTCGTGACGAAGTACGGCGCCGGTTTGCTGGGCCGGCACACCGTTGAAGAGGATTTCCCGCCGGACGAGGCGAGGCGGCTCTTCGGCGGTGTGTGGGCCGACGACGTCGTTGGGTCCAGCGAACGTGTAGGGGAAGTGGACGGCAAGTCACCGCGTGCCGTTGCGGCTTTCCGACTCGACGGCCGTGCATCCTTGACGCTGGCCGCAATCCCCCCTGCGCCGTCTGTGGAAGATGGACAAAGAAGAGCAGGCAGCGGTGCGAGGGCGTCGGCTGCGGTGAGAAACGGCGGGGCGGCGTTGCCACGCTGCGCTTCCTTCACCCAAAAGCGCAGTGCGTCGCCCTTTTTCGCAGCCCGCACGTAGGCCAGCACTTCAGGCGGTAAGTCAGCCGCGAGGTCCAAGGGTGACGCGGACGACGACGACAGAGAGAAAAGGCCCTCGACCAGCATTGTGACGTCCGGGGGATCTGTGGCGCCGTTCGACGTCGTGCGACCTGCAGGCGCACCGGGAAAGGTGAAATCGTGCGACACGTAGGGGAGCAACGGCGCTGCGGCGAGGCGGGACACACCGCTTTTTCTGGCGTGTGCCGCGGCCAGACGTCGTTGGCACTCGTGCTGCTTTGCGTCTGCGGGACTCAGGTACCGCGTCGCGCACCCCATGGCCATTTCGCAGTGCTGCACTTCCACTGGACCAGCTGGATCGCACCAGGCCGCCATGGTGGCGATGAAGTGATGGCCGTGTATGATCTGCCGCGCCATTGAAGCGTGAATTGCACACGCGGCTTCGGTGGTCGTGCTGAATGGGTCGTGCAGCGAGTTTTCCGCTGCTTGCAAATAGAAGAAACTGAGCTCCATGCACCGTGCGATGGCTTCCGCCGCGTCGTCGTAGTGCTCAACGTCCAAGAAAGCGACGGCCAAGTTGTAGAGGACGACACCGCACCACACGCCACGGGCGTTCACCAAAGCCTTGAGCAGCTCGTAGGCCGTTCGAGCCTGACCTCCACGGGAAAAACGATCCGCAGTGCAAACCGCAGCGTTGTTGCGCACCGCACACCGCAGCAGCTGGCACCGTGCGGTGTTCGGCTCCGTGCCGTCTGCGAGACAGCATGGCACAGGAGGCTTCCGCTTCTTGGCGGGTTTCTTGATTGCGCTCGAAGAGCGAGCGGAAGCTGAACGACTGTTCCTGCTGGGACCACTGCCGGGCTGTGAGGAACGCTTCCACTCTGGGAAGAGGTTTTCGTCCGCCGACTCGAGGAGGTAGCGCATGGCCGCTTGCAAGTAGGCCTTCTGCACCGCCAGCGGCTCCGCCGTCACGCCGCACCTCACACCGGCGTTGCTCGCGACAACGGTATACATCACTGCAAGCCGCTGCGATGTCTCCGTGCGCCACGCCGCAGCATCTGCAGCGGAGACGGCGACCGTTGCCATCGACGCTGACGCCAACGTCGAGGATGCGCCACGAGAGGACGCGGTAAGGGGCGGCAGGGCAGCAGCAGCAGCAGCTGGGCCATTCGAAGAGAGCTCGCCTTTTCTCGTGCGCGGAGGAGGCGTCGCACTTTCTTCGACAAGGTCCAGCGCCCTTTTTAACTTGCTCAGAGCACCACCGACGTGGCCCTCACACAGCTGTCTCTTCGCCTCCGCCTCCACTTCCTCCGCCTGTGCTACAAAGTGTTGAAACGCGGCTACGGTTAGCAAGGAGCGATCTTTACCTGCCCGAAGTGACGCGCGAGCGCTGAAGGCGTCTTGGGAGAAAACGGAAGACGTCCGAGAGGGACGGTGCGTGGCACTTTTGTTGGCCTTGCGAAGCTGCGCAGCCGAGGCCGGCGGTACCGCGCGAGAGTTGGTTTCTGCCGGAAAGGGAGAGCTGTACATCGAGTTTGTGTGGTCCGCCGCACAGGCAGACGACCGCGGCGCGCCTGCGGCTGACGTGGTGCGGGACGAATTGCCGCCGTGGTCACGATTAAAACCAATAACACCCTTCTGTGGATCCTTTCGCTTCGTTCCTGCACCGGCCGGTGCGGAGGCGCCGCGGTGCTCATCCGGCGTCGCGTGAATGGGTGGAAATGTGACGCTGCACTGCTTCGGCCGTGCACTACTCAGCCGGTGGCCTGCGTGGTCCGACATCGGTGAGGAGAACGACGTCTGGCTGAACTGCATGGGTTCACGTGCTACCTTGATGTATCGCCGGGGACTGAAAAAAAAAAGGAAAAGAAAGATGTATTGAACGGTACGAACCTACAGTGGTGCTGTTTTGGCTGCGTAAAGGGAACAAAACTGATAAGGGTCCTCGCACGACGGTCTCCGCTGTTGTGGTTGTGGTTGCTCGTGTGATGCGCGAGTTTTCCTTTGTGAAAGCGGCTGGAGAACGCCGCAGCAGGAGACGAAAAGAAAGCAAGCAGAATGCGCGGTGTGAGAGTGCAAGATGAGGTCGATCGCAAAAGTAAACGGATAAGGTACGAACAAAGTCCATGAACGCCATCAACACGCACAGCAAGAACGGTGACGCTACCGTTGGAAAAAAAAACAACAACCTCCGCATTGGATGTTCTGGTCATTTCGTGCCGACGTCACGCTGAATTACAAAGCTGACGTTTCCAAAAAATAATAATAATAATAATCGACTAAGTTCCGCATGAACAACGAATGCTTCTTTGTATTGTAGACATTCGTCCGTGCGTATGTACTGTGAGTCTGCCTTCGTTGCGAGATGGAGAGCACCTATTAGTGCAGGTGAGAACAGGTGGAAGAAAAAACCATGACATGTGAAGAAGTGTTGACGAAACAGTAACGACAACTCGCTGCCCAGCCTTAATGATGTGGTGGGTTCCAGCTCCACTGGGCCACCTCCAACGCCATCGTCGCCACCGGCTTGTGATCTGGTGTCGCGCTGAGCCAGTCAAGCGGTACATGACGAACGCCCAACTTCGCACCAAGCAAGGCACCGACCAGCATTGCCCGCTGACATGTCGGTCCTCCAAGTCGGATTGCCTGCACCACTCCTTTCGCAAAGCTCACCGGAGCGCGCGCGATGGCCAGACTTTCGCACACCACCGCCGCGTCTTTCACGGTGCGGCGCACGGGCAACCACCGCTGCGCCGCAGACGCAGCCTGTCGAGACGCAAGTTGCCGCTGAACATCCCACATATGCTGTCTCTGCATACGGAGCACGTCCGCCGTGACGTCGCTGGAAAACGCCGGCACAAAGGGCTGCACGTCTGGAGGGAAGATGGCCGTCGCACCGCGCTCCGCCATGAAGGCGGCATTGCGAGTGGAGTTGGGGTTGCTCTGCAGGTTGCGCATTACGACGCCGAGGGCGGAGAGGGCGTAGTCACGTACCGCCGCGCGCTCCGCTGATGCCGCCTCCCAAGGCGAGCCTTCTTTTCCTTCCGGATCTTCTGGAGTTGCGTCTTCCGGTGCCACGGGGCGAGTTGCGGTATCGGCTGCTTTTACAGAGGATTCAGTGAGGAACTCAACGAAGGGGTCTAGGTACGCCCGCAGCGTCGCATCGCTGGCGTAGGGGTATATGGCGGGTGCCGGAAGCAGACAACACAGGGTGTGTAACAGAGAAGCGTGCTCTTGCTCAAACACGAGTGTTGGGTGCACGGCACCGGCAACACGCACCAGCTGCTCCTGCACGTACGTCACAGGGAAGTCGCCCCGGGCGCTGCTCATGGCGCGAAGCAGTTCAAAAAATAGTAAATACGAAAAGGAGTGATGTTGCAGGGAGTGCGACGCAACAAGGGAGCTGGACAGGGCGTCGCTACCAGTGACGGGTGCCATTTCCGTCCCACGCGGAGGCACACGCGCAAAGGCCAGCGACTCATCAGCGGTATCGGAAGGAGCCGTCGTCCCAGCATCAGCAGAGGACAACGCGCTTGTCCTTCTCTCCTCCTGCACACGCTGAAGGTACGCTTCCACCTCTTCGGGTGTGTAGGCGTTGAGTGGTCGAGCGGCCGCGTCGGCCACCGCGGCACCGACTAACAAGCCCACTTGCTTCTGTTGGACCATGCTAAGTTGCTTGAAGCTGTTCTGGTAGAAGTTGTCCACCACACGCCGAGGCGTGTGTGAAAGCATTGGCGCCATCGTCGAGAACAGTACTTGAAACAGCCGAGGGAAGAGAGTGTCCAATCAGCAGTTAGGAGTAGCAAAACAAAAGTGCTGCGCGACTATCGCGTTGTGAAGCACCTTGTACGGACAACACACACGTTCATGATTGCAATGAGGACCGAACGAAAGCAGAAGGCGTTGGGAGACCGGCGAAGACAAAAGAAGGCAGATCAGTTTTACACAGCGGATGCAATGGGATAGATGAATTACGTCATAGAGAAGGAGAGTAATTAAAACAATAATAACACCAGCGCTAATCGATGTGACGTTGTTAGCGCGGTTAAAAGTACCCGCATTGAGAGGCGTTCGGCGCAGCAGTTTGTTGGGCAGTGCGGCATAAAATGAGATGCATTTCGTTCTCTTTCACTCGACATAACAGTCCCCGAAGAGTGCTTTCCGCTTCTTTCGTGTGTTCTTCTCTTAACATGCTTGTCGTTGTTCTCAAAGAATGTTTCTTCTCTAATGGTAATAGCGTAGTATCTCTTTTTCATCCCCCAATTACATGGAACATGTCCTGGGACTTGAGCACCGTCCTCCGCCAGGACGCAGAAAGAAAACAGGAGAAAACAAAAACCGCAGATATCGATACACACGCCTCCGTCTATATTGCTGCGCGCCTCTTCGAGATAGATCTCACGACGTGAGGAAAAAAAAGGTGCTCTCTACTCGGAGGGGGCGCAACGACACCCCCAACTCGACACGACAACAGCACTCGCACGGGTAACTAAGCGGCAGCAAGGCAAACGGAAAACAAAACAAAACCTCCATGAATTCAGCTTCTGCGTTGTGCGGCCAATCACCACCACTCTATTCCGTATGCGAGGAGGTCACGCCCCCTGGTCTGCGCTTCGCGATCGTGGCCAGTCGCTTCGCCTGAGAACCGGAACCGGTGCTGCTAAGCGGCGACTTCGCACCCGGCGGTGAGTTCCCGACGAGCGGCTGTTGCGGCGTGTGGTGGGCCGGCGCCTTCAATTGGCCGGGGCCCTTCAACACCGCCCCCACCGCCGCGCCACGCGGCGTGCTGTGACGCAAGCCCCCCCCCTGCGGTGCGTCGACATCGGCCGCCGTGACGCTGAGCGTGGCACTCGGAGATCGGCTGCCACCGTGCTGGTGCAAGTCCTCCTCTTGATTGCGATCAGCCTTCAGGCGCGCCTCGTGTTTGCGCACAATGTCGTCCATTGCCTTCTCCGGGTCGTCATAGGCGGCCAGGCGCTGCTGGCGTGCAGACTGCGTCAGTAGCTCCCGCAGCTCCCGTACCTCGTGTCGCAGCTCGGCCACCTCTTTCTGGAGAGAAGCGGTCTCGCCAGCGCACTTGCACGACGGGAAAGAAAGAGAAGTTGAAGAACGCCGTACGCGGCCAAAGTCGCGCCGAGCGCAATAGCCGCGGTACCACCGTTGAATGAGAAGGGCGGCTCGGCGCTGCTCCCTGTCGGCCATGGCGCGGTACTCCTCAAGGTCAACCCACATGTTGCTCATCACCTCCTCCAGGCTGCGCATTGAGACGAGCACCTCTTCAATATTGGAGCCGCTTGCCTCGATGGCCTCGATAGATGGCTGACGTGCACCGTGCCCCGCGGCGGTGCGAGCGCTGGGGCCGCTAGAGTGGCCGACGCCAGCTGCAGTGGCAGCCGCTGCCTGCGGCTTTTGCGCCTTCATCGCAACCGCAGCCTGCTGAAGCTGATAGCGAATAAAACGGCAGCTCTCCGCATCATCTTCAGAGAGGTGCAGGCGGGTGAGCGCACCGCGCATGTGGCGCTGAATCGTTATGGCTGCCGCTGTACGCCGAGCCAGGTCGCTGCGCCACAGCACCGCCACCACCTCCTCGAGCGAGCGCGTCTTCTGCTGTAGAGCTCGCACGACGGTGGTGACAGGGAGAGCCTTGGCACGATGACTTTGGTAGTTTCCTCTGAGAATGCTCTCCGTCGAGCCGGCGGACTGGTGCGAGGCCGGGTCTAAAACAACGACACGTGTCGAGGCCCGCGTGGAGGTGCGTGTGGACGGAGCGTTCGCTACCCCGTCTGCTGTTGATAGCGAGACTTCTTCGTGCGGATCTGTGTGGTACGAGATAGTCTGACCCTTGGTGCGCGCCCCGCTGCTCTCCCTCACACCCCACTCGCGCTCGTTGTTCATGCGCGACATCGGTACGACCACGTCTGGCATGTACTCGTCTTCGTCCTCTTGGTCGCTCGCAGCAGCGCCTTCGGCAGCCCCACCGGGCATTGATGCCTCTCGTTCTTCCTCTTCCATAATTTTTTTTATCGTGCCAAGCGCGTCTGCTGGCGGTTCCGCACTTTCGCCCTGTCGCTTTAAGTATACCACCAGCGCGTCTTTGTTCTGCGGGTTCATGATTTCCATGGAGTTCTTTGACAGCGTCCCGTGCTCGCGGAAGAGTCGCTTCGTCGCGATGCGGCGCTCACTCGGTGTCAACTCTGTCTGATCGGCTGTGATGAGTAGCGGACAAAGAAAGAGCAGAAATGGCCGCCACCACAGCGCCGCATCGATGCCCTCAGCCTTGTTTCCATTGACAAAGGTGAAAGGGTTGTTGAAGACCTGAATGTGCTTCAACGATGCCGCCAGTGCGCACAGCGGCACCAGCGCGGTGACGTTCGGCAGCCGATTCGCGTGTAGCAGCAGGGAATGCAATGTCAGCAACGGCAGTCGCATCTCCAGGTCCGCGATGTCCTCGAGCTTGTTGTGGCTGACGTTCACCACCTGCAGAAAGGGTGCACTGCGTAAGTCTGGCAGCTCAATAAAAGCGTTGTGTGACAAGTTGATAGCGGTAAGAGACGTCATACCGCCTGCCGCGTCGCGGGTACTGGAGGAGAAGGAGAGAAGTCGCCCCGCACCGGCAATGGACGAGGAGGAGCCGAAGGAGCCCCCAGCACTACCGCCGTTTTGACCGTTTGACCGCGGCGATGGGGCACCAAAAGAGCCGTCCAAGTCTAAGAGGTTCATGTGATTGTGCGAAAAGTCGACGGTGTGTAGTCGCTTCAAGGACTTCAGCAGAGTGGCCGCGTGTGCGTCGACCACACGAAGGTCATTGTAGCTGAGGTCGAGTACCTCAAGGGACGCAAAGGCTTCTAGTCCACGCAAGCTGCTGATCTCGTTGTGTGCGGCGCGTAGCACCGTTACATATTGCAGGATGTCGTTGATAGGGGCCCCAGGGGCAGAGGTGAGCACCAGGACGTGTGCGTGCGAGATGTTCAGTTCCTGTACGTCCTCTACCCTTTCACCCTTCAGTATTTCCACATCAAATTGGAAATCAGCCAAGTCTTGCTGCTCGCCTGGAGTAAAAGATAAGTCAACGACGTGTGCGGCAGCCATTCTCTCTCGCTAGGGGGAAAAACGCCACAGATTGGAAAAAAAGGAAAAACCCCGTAGTGGGTTGAAAGAGTGGCACGCGCCGCTGGATGCAAAACGTTGAGTGAGAGAGAAAGGAGCAATGGTCGTCTAATTCGCTGACCAAGAGGTGGACGGGGGCACAAGCGAAGAGCAAGAATAATGTGTATCAGCACCAATAAATGCACGCGATAAATTGGTCAACGAGCACCAAGTAAAACACAAAAGTAATATATATATATATATGTTGAACGATGATCGGACAAGAAAAGAATACGATCAAGAGGACGCTCTACTGATGAAGTGGCACAAAGGAAAGAGAGGTCAGTTTCCTGCGGTGTTGTTGACCATCAAGACCGTCTTTCTTCTTTAGAACGTGGTGTGCGTGTGAAGGGAGTGCGACGTCTTCGCCCGACGTGTGTGTAAGGTCGGCAACGTTTCAACCCCGCTAGAGCTTTACGCAGGAATGCGGCACAAAGAAGCTCAAGGACGCGTATGTGCCTATGTCTGTGTGTGTGCGAAGACGCTTGTGTGGGCCGCTGATGTGCGACTTGTAGAAATGAATAGCAGCTCTCTATTACAACAGCGGTTTTGGTGGCTTTGAGGTGTGCGAATCGAAAGAGCAGAGAGAAAAAAAAGGGGGAGAGAGTAGCGGCCGTCGTCCGGAATACGCGGATGAGATGAAGATACGGCACACAAACCTGCCAAGGTGCTGTTCATCTGACAGATCGGTGCAGAGACGGGAGCACCGCGACTGTCCAGCAGTGAGGGACTCGTGTGTGAGGAACTCACCCTACTTCATAACAGCAGCCAGAAACCAAAACAAAAAATATTCAAAGGTCAAAAGAAAAAAAAAGACAGGCGCAACTCCTTATATTTGCCATTTGCTTTGCTATGACCTCATTATAATACGAAGCTGAAGGGGAGCACTAACAACAAATTCGTGTTCGCGCACACGTCCACATCTCGCACCAAATCGTCCTTCTCCTCATTTAAAGCAACACTTCCAGTTCGTGGCGCACGTAGGTGTGGGTGGCGTCGTCGCTGATGCGCGGATAGTAAGGAATGAGACTCTCCGGGCTGCCTACGTAGATGATGTTGTAGGTACGCCGGTAGATGTCCCGCACCTTCTGCGCCGGGTGGAAGAGGCCTTGCTCGAGGTACTGCAGCAGCGTGCCTGACCCAATGACGACACGCGCCGCCTCGTAATAGCTGACCACCGCTGTCACCATCTTCAGCCGCTCCTCACCAATTTTGACTTCGTTCTTCGACAGCAACTCCACGATGTTGGGGTGAATAAAGTTGAGGAAGTGCGTGGCGATCTCCTCGAAGCCGTCGTTGCCGGCGACAGCGAGCAGGATGGCCCGGCACGCCTCCACCGCCATGCGACGCATCTGAATGTTTGTCTCCGTCAAAGCACGCTCCAGCAGCGGAACAAGAGGGTAGACGTACTCCTTGCCGACCGAGCCGATGGCCTCGAAGATGTAGCGAATCGCCTTCAGCACCGAGTGCTGCACAATGATGGCCACCTGCTCCCCCTCGCTGATCTTGTACTCATTCAGCAAGTACGGAATGATCGTGAAGGGGCCACACTCCTTCGCGATGGCGCTAAGGGCGACGGCGGTGCAGATGCGTATCTTTCGCTTGTCCTGGCGGAAGTTGTCCACGAGCTCCAAAATAATCGCAAAGGGAAGAATCTTTTTCGCGATAACGCCGAAGGTGCGTGCGCAGGCGTGGCGCGTGGAGCGCTTCGGAGCGTCGAGGAGGTCGAACAGACTTCGGGTGGCCAACTCGTGCAGGTGAATGGCTTCCACGTCGCTGTCGTAGTTCGTGGCGATGTCTTCGATGAGCGCGATCGCGTTGTTTTGTACGGCGCTGTTGCGGCTCTTAATAACAAAAGTCAGTCGCTTCAGCAGCTCGCGAACGGAGGGTTTGAAACGGCGGGAGCCGAGCTCTGCCAAGATGGCGCGGACGGCGCGTAGGTTGGAGCTCAGTGCACGGGCATCAGGGTCCTCCAGCCGCTCATAGAGGCTGCGGCCCAGATCTTGCAGGAAGACGGTTCCGTCCGCCAGCATCACGGTGTGTGCAATCAGCGAGACAAGATCGGCGGTCTGCGCACGCATGGTGGCCTCGCGGTTCTCGCGGCGGCGCTGGATGAGGTCGAAGACCTGCTTCAGGTACGGGCGCAGTCGCGAGCCCAGCGCGTTGCAGATGGTGGCCAGCACGTTCATCGCTAACTTGCTCACGCCCAGCTCGTCCTGCCGCACCGCGGCGATGGCGCCATCCAGGACGAACGTGACAAGGGTGTCTGACGCCGCCTCCATGCCGGTGGTGTCCACGACCTTTTTGATCGCCATCAGCACCATGCGTTGGTACTCCTCGCTCTCGTCCTTGATCTCCGGCGACAGCTTCACCAGCACGTCCACGCTGCCGAGCTTCTTTGCAATTTCCACCGTTGTCGCGATGAGGCTGGAGGAGGTTTGCCGGTCGGCGGCGAGGCGGCGCACCCGCCAGAAACCGTCGAAGAAGGGCTCCAGAATCGTCTGGCGAATGAACTGCGGCGTCACACCCTCCGCGGAGACGCACTTTCGCACCACCGAGATGAGCACCCGACGAAATTCGTCCTCTGGGGTGCTGAACTGGTTTACCAAGTTCGGCATCATCGCCGCCGTGCGGGCCTGCGCGTCGTATGACGACATGAGCGGCACCAACGCGCCAAAGGCCTGGATAAAGGGTGAGGCGGTGCTGCCGATACCCCGCACGCACTCGTCGCAGATGACATCCACCAGCGGCGCCAACTCCTCGATGCCATCCGGAGCGGTCGCCTCCGCAATCGCCGCGACGGCGAGGGCGGCGTCACGCTGCACCCGCTTCTCGTCCCGCAGCAGACGCTCTAGCATCGCCACCATCTCCGGCAGGGCGGCCATCAGCGCGTGGCCCACCAACTTCGCCAGCTCTGCCATGGCTCGCACCACCGTCTGCCGGGCGAGGGCGGAAGGGGCGTAGGACATGTCGCGCAGCGCCGCGGTCACCTCTTCGGCGCCCGCCGCGTAGCCCACCACCGCCATCACGCGTGCCGTGTGCCGCCGTACGATGGCCTCCTCGTGTCCGAAGTCCTCGCGGATCACCTCAAAGACGGCCTGGAAGCCGACGACGCGTGTGAGCAGCGTGAGGACCTGCTTGCCGTCGTCGCGCAGGATGCGCTCGTGTGCGGTGAGGAGCGGCTCCACTAAGTGAACCACCTCCTTTGTGGACTGCCGCACCTCCTTGCCCATGTTCTGCAGGAGTGACTTGATGAACTCGACAAAGTAGTGCTTCTCCTCCAGGTTCAGAATGTCAGAGCTCCAGATGTAGATGAGGCGCTGGAAGATGAAGTGGCTGCCAAAGATGCCTGCCTTATCGAGCAGGTAACGGGTGCCAGTGCGCCGTTGAAGCGTGTCTCCGTTCTTCAGTTTGAAGAGGTTTTTCATCAAGAGATAGGAGGGCAGGTGCTCATCGGGGATGCGCTCCACGTTGTGGTACTTGAGCAGCTCCACGAACACCGCCGCATCCTCGGGCTTCATGGCCGGCATGCCATCGCCCATGTTCTCAGGGATGTCGTAAGTAAACGGCTGCCCCTTCTCGTCCACGCCCGCTGTGACGGCGGCATCGCCACCCTGCATGGCAAACACGTCCATGGATCGCACAGCCAGTTCATAAAAGTTCGGCTCCTCCGGCGGCAGTGGGTTGTAGTCCGCCGGCACGGGCACAACCGCAAAGAACTCTGTCGGCAGGATGCTGTCGAGGTACTCCGCCGTGAGTCGCTTGTTCTTTCGCCGCCACTCCTTTTCTAACGTCTTCGCCTTTGCCTCGATGGCGGCGGTCGTGATCGACTGTGTCTCCGCAGAGGACGCAAAGTGCGATTGAAGCGGAGTGTCGCCCTCAAACTGGTAATTCGGTGTCGCGCCAAAGGACCCGCCCGCAGCCGGCGTTGCGCCGCCGAACATCGGCGTTGCCCCACCCATGCGCGGCGTGCTGCCGCTGGCAAACATCGGCGTGCTCCCGCCGAGGGAGGCGGCACCTCTGTCTTGTCCAGGTGTGAGCATCGACGGCGTCCTGCCACTGGCCGAGCCGAACACAGGTGTCTGAATGTAATCGGAGGACATGAAGGGCGTGGCGCTCGGTGTCGCCATGCCACGCCAGGAGGAGGACTCGCCCGACAGCGACGTCGTAGTGCGCGGGGTGTCCAACCCGTACTGCCGCGGTGTGGCGGAGCTCCAACGCGTTGTGCTCGGCAGGGGCGCTGCGGAACTGGAATCTCCGTCGCCGCTTGGGTCCTCCCAGCGGTGCTTCTTCATCGCCTGCTCATCATCTCCAGAGCCCGACATTTTTCTTCAATGTGCTCTTTGTTGTTGTTCCACGTTCTCAAAGAAAGGAAAAGAAAAAAGCGTGTAACTGTGCGGTTATGTAATCGATATATATGTGTGTAGAGTAAAATGGAAAGGAGGAAAGAAAAAGAAAAGTACGAGAGAGGGGGAGGAGATGCTCCTGGGAGCAGTACGTGACGTGTGATGTCCGACCACGTTTCGCGACGCTTCACAAGAGAGCCCCCCACTGGCAACAGGCCGTACAACACAGACAACCGGCTTCAAGTCACTACGCCAACAAAAATGTGTTCGAGAGTTTTCCTTTTGGCACGCAGTGAAAGGAAAACAAGCAGAGAAAGGCTTCCGTCGTTTGACTTCTGATGAGGCATCGCTTTACGCGATGAAATCAGACCTGACTTTAAATACACCCTGCAAACGCAGCGCACGTGTGACCTAAAAAGAAAGCAGCGCTTGGATTTCGTTCTACGCCCACACAGACATCGATAAGAGGTAGTCGATGAGCACCTGCGGGTGTTGTTGTCGCATCACCTCAATGGGCAGGGTGGCGATGAGCGCGCGATCGTACTGCACCCGCACGTACACATGCGACTTCGCCGACGGCCCTGAAGCCTCCGTGTTCACTGCAGACGTGGTTGCCGGCTCTGGTGCTGCGTCGTTGCTTTCCTGCGTACGGTGGCGCTCCTCCACGGCCGATACGGAGAGGAGCTCACTCGAGGTGCTTGCACCACCTCCTGACGCGACAGAGCCTATTGCGCTCGATAATGCCGATTCGTTTCTCGGTACTTTTTCAGCGTTGGCATCCTCGACAGAGTCGTGGCGTACTCGCTTGCGAGGAGGCGTGGCAGTGTTCGGCACCGACGCCTCCGTGTTCATGGGCTGGGGCTGTTTGGAGCACAGCAGAGCTAGAATTTTGACGGAGCTGCCGTTGGCGTGGTATTTCGACGACGACGAGTTGACGGCCGACTTTGCATCCGCTACAACCGAGCATCCCACACGCGCGGCGTGCCGGCCATACGGCACGGAGGGGAAGATGCGGCTGTAACGGCGGAAGGAGCGCAGCTGATCCGCCATGGCACGCGGAAGACAACTCCTTATAGCAAGTTCTACGTGAATCACAGCACCCCCAATTAGAATTGGTCCTAACAGCTTGATCAACGTTCTGTAGCTGCGACAATGAACGCTGCTGCCTGTTAAAATGAAGAAATGCGAGATGTATCCAATCGCGTTACGCAGAAATACTCCACCGCGTACGTGTGGTGCCTGTTATGAAGACACACACTCGCATGCAACGACAAGCCGCGCATGAATATTACACAGAAAAAGGAGAAAAGAAGAATGTAGAACAAAAAAGTGAAGACTGCTGCTCATCATCATTCCGAGAAGCTAGCAACAGTACTTGCAAAGGGCTAGGAGACCCGATGCGTTGGCGGGTTAGGCAAGCCCCAATGTATGGCGTTGATGATGTTGGCGACAGAGTTGGTCACATGGCTGTTACGAAGCATCTCACATAGCAACCGCTATGCGGGTCGCCGATCTATCGAGGGGCTCGTTTAGAGTTTTAAATGGTGTTCAAGTGACAAATAAGCAAAAAAAAGTGGTAACTACACACGCGGTGCAGGACGCGGCAAGACGGCGCTGAAGCTTCTTACTTCTTGTTCTTCTGAACGTTGCGACGAGGAGCGATCTTCACCTTCGGCGCAGCCGCATCGACACGCTTCACGCGGCGAGGCACGCCGATCTCCAGGCGCTGCAGCATCTGCATGGTCTTCTTGTCCACGCTGACACCAGACTGAATCGCGCTGTCCACATCGGAGGTGGCGGGGGCGTGGTCCATGCGGCGCTCACGCTCCTCCTCCTGGAGCTTCAGAGAGATGCCGCGCACCGGGCCGCGGGCCAGGCGCTTCATGATGTGGGTCGCGTAGCCAGCGATCTTGTTCTTCAGCTTCTTCGACTGCGCAATCGTGACATCCATGATGACGCGCTTGTTCTGGTAGAAGTCGTGGTTCAGCTTGCCGTAGTACTTCTCCACCACCTGGCGAGAAGCACGCTTCACGGTCTTCGTGCGGATTTTACCCATGGTTAAAGGAAAACCAGCTGACAAAGGCGGCGAAGTGGATGGGAGGCAACGAAAGCTACGCTTCGCGTTCTCTTCACCCTCGTCCTTTGCCAACCGTCACTTTGTCCCCTCTTTGCTTACGTTTCAGCGAGGACCGTTGATGGTGTCACCCTCTTGCGCTGAGCCCCACACAAGCTTCCCATCCTTTTATTATTTTTTTTTCTCATTCATTTACGACAACGAAAACAAACAGCGAAAGATGCAACACACCTTCTCTGTGTACTGTGCTCTATTCCCATCCCCGCTACTCTGCACTGTGGGGTGATGAAACAAGCATTCCTCGTGATTGTTGGCAAACCACGAGTCCCTTTTAGAAGACTTCCCGCACGCTGAAGGCCACAAAACTACACAGCTGTCGATCTTCCTGAAGGAGTAGCTCCAGCATGCGACAACGGTGTGCGTGCGTGCGTGCGTCAATGAGGGTCACTACGGCGTTTGTTTTGCATCCTCTAGGTCTCCCTTTTTTTTTACAACTTTGCTCTTGTTTTCTACTTCCTCCTATTTGCTGTTTGTTATCGTGGTGCGTATTTCTCTCCCCCTCCTCCCTCTCTCTCTTCCTTCAACAACCGTGATGACAATGGTACGTTGTGTCGGCGTGGCTTGCATTGCTGTGTGACCTGACTGTCTGCAACAATACTGCCAAACGAAAGGTATCTCGCGCAGTTACTTCTTGTTCTTCTGAACGTTGCGACGAGGAGCGATCTTCACCTTCGGCGCAGCCGCATCGACACGCTTCACGCGGCGAGGCACGCCGATCTCCAGGCGCTGCAGCATCTGCATGGTCTTCTTGTCCACGCTGACACCAGACTGAATCGCGCTGTCCACATCGGAGGTGGCGGGGGCGTGGTCCATGCGGCGCTCACGCTCCTCCTCCTGGAGCTTCAGAGAGATGCCGCGCACCGGGCCGCGGGCCAGGCGCTTCATGATGTGGGTCGCGTAGCCAGCGATCTTGTTCTTCAGCTTCTTCGACTGCGCAATCGTGACATCCATGATGACGCGCTTGTTCTGGTAGAAGTCGTGGTTCAGCTTGCCGTAGTACTTCTCCACCACCTGGCGAGAAGCACGCTTCACGGTCTTCGTGCGGATTTTACCCATGGTTGCTTCCTTTCCTCTGTGTTATTGTTGGTTTGACGTTGAACGCGATTGCGAATAACGATGGGTTTTGTTTTCGCGATGTCGTACCCGTTTTACAGTTACACGCGCAGGGGAGAGAAAAGAAAAAAGAGGAAGGAAAGAAGTGGGAGAGATGTACTCATTTGCAAAGAGAGCAAGGCACACTGTAACTGCGATGTGGAGACGTTTGCAACACACGCACACACACACACACAACGATGTCGGAAGGAGAAGTAACTTCACTGTTGAGCAAAGTGGGATGCAACCGCGTTGGATGTATCTTCCTTGACGATGGCAACACACCGTAATGGATTTATATACCTACAAAAAAAAAAAACAGCGCAGCGTGGATAATTGGAAAACCAACAACGTCCACACTTTCTCTTAATCGTACCGAATTTGTTTATGTTTCATTCTTTTCTCGGTATTGTTGTTGGCGTTTCGTTGTACACCTGCAAAAAGGATAACTAAAGAAAACGAGAGACGACGGATAGGGGCGGCCGTCCGAGGTCGGGGCACGGGAAATGCCCGTGTGAGAGGATGTCCATATAGAAATAAACACGGTAGAACGGATCTCCCCCTTCCCGCTCCCCGCGCGAGACGCCTCTCTCATTCAGTAGAGAGGCGTGTATATAAAAAAACAAACGCACGGCTCCTTCTCACTCGTGTTGCACACTCACATGTACCACGTCTGGTACGACCCGTAAAACAAGTCTACGACGTTGCGACCGCAGCTAAAATCCTTCGTCGCGATCAGTGGGGGTGGCTGGGCCGTTCGTGGCGGCGTCGACTGCGCGGCCACCGCCGCCGCTTCCGCCGCTGCGGAGCGTGCCTTGCTGGCATCGTCATCACCGTCACTGCCCGAGAGACGAGTGTTGAAAGGCGGCGGGGTTCGAGCGCCACTGCCCCGGCGTCCATCCAACGGAGGAGGCGGGCTTGGCGAAGCGGTGGCGTTTGTCCCTCCCGCCGCCCCTTCCTCCTGACGCGTGGGGTTCGGTGGTGCACCAGCGCCCGCCACGGCCGATGTGCGTCGCCGGCGCCGCTGCTGAGTTGGGGGAATACGTCGCCGCCGGCCACACTCGAAGAGGCTTGGGAGTACGCGGATCTGCAGGCGCTTCGCCGGCACCGCACCCGACCACAGCGCCTCCCAGAAGAAGAGACTTTCCTGGCCCTCCGATGTAACCGTAGCCGTTTGCCCTTCCCGCTCGGCCACGTTGATGAGGGCACGTCGTAAGTCCTCGAGTAAATAGTGAGACGGTAACACGCATTCGCGGAGCTGCGCACGCAGTTCGTCGATGTTTCGCAAAAGCGCCGGTATGTTGCAGTGCCGCGACTTGCTTTGCTCCACCAGGCGCTGCACCTGTCGGTGGAAGAGGTGCGTCGGGTGCTGATGTGCCGGCGTCGGGCATGGGTGGTCCAGAATATCTCCCGTGAGGAGCTGCTCGACGAGCGCGTTGGACAGCGTCCCGCGTGCGTCGTTGAGATCGGCGCCCTCCCGTAAGCACCGTGCGCACTGGCATGGCACACCATGATGATGCACAAACCACTTCTGTCGAATCTGCCACGGCCAGTGCTGCGGAAAGTGATCCACAACGGCCATCGTTAGCTCCTCTCCCTTGCAGATGTATCGCGCCGTCAGGATACCGTGCAGTGTGTCGGACCAGACACAGTTCGGCTCACAGGAATGGCGCAACAGCAAGCGCGCAGCGTAGAAGGAGCTGCTGCGACTCTCCGGGTGATCTTCGCCGTGCTGGCGCACCATGAAAAAGATTGCGTGGAGCAACTCCATGGCGGAGAGGGACGATGATGATGAGGTACCGTCGAAGGTGCTTTCACCGTAACCGTCGAGTGTCGACGTGGGGAGGCCTGTTATTGTCGCTGCTGCTGCTGTTCCTGTAGCTCCTTCATGGTCCTCACACGTCCCGTTACTCTCATCCGACGTGGTGTTGCTGGCAAGTTCGCTGCAGTGGCCACTCTCAATCCACTGTGTGAAGGTGTCGGCCACGTCGGAGGGAAGACAGTGCACTAGACGACGCTGCGCACCCAGCCCCACCCTCGCCCGCACGGCTGCGCTCTCCGCGGCGCGACTCTGCAGTCCGCTGTACACTGTGACGCAGAGCGGCAGCACTCGTCGATGCAAGTCGAGCGAGTCCCACCCCGCCCCTGGGACAACCTCGCCCGCGGGCAGCGGTGCCTCCTCTTGCGTAAAGGATTGTTCTGCGGCTATGGCTGCCGCGGCCAATGCCGCTACTCGCGCCTGCAGCACCACCCGCAGCGCACATTCGTAGCGCTCGTGCCGCGGTCGGTACGCCGCCGCGCATGCCGCACTGCAGTAAACGACGCCGTTACACGTGGAGCACCCCGTCGGAGGCAATCCTGCGAGCGTCAACGGGTTCACTTCTGCGCCGCACGCGTTGCACGCTAGCAGCGGTGGCGATTCGGGTGTGCTGGACAACGTGTCCATGGCCACTGCGGCGTGGGAGATCGAGGAAGCGTGAACGCCGCCGCCTCCTCCTCCTGCCACCGTGACACCGTCGACGCTGGGGTCCACATGACGCACCTCTTCCTCAAGATGAACTCCACCCAACAGCGACACCATCGGCGCCGCCATCGAGCCGTCAGCACCATCGACACCAACACCAGCTGCAGCGCCAACTGGCAGCGGTTCGAGGTCGGTCGGCAGGGGCAGCTGAAGGTGCTGAGCTACTGCAAACGGACCACTTGCACGAGCCAGCGTCAGCCCGCGTGGAATACCGCCACGCTCGGCATGGCAGACGTGAACAGGAATGGGCTTCCGAGAGAGGAAGAAGTCAATCGGCTCACGTGGCGGTCCCACCTGTCGCACAGCAGCGGCAGAGTCAGAAGCACCCGCCTCTGACTCCTCTCCATGCGCGAGAAGTTGCCCTTCACGGATGGTGCGCAAGATTGCTTCCGCCTCCACCGCCGGCAGCTCTTCCACTCGTTGGCCTGCCGCTGCGCCCTCACCTAGCGCCAAGCTATTGGCATCGAGCACGCGAACAGACTGCTGCTCAGACAGCACCGGGGCCGTATCGAGCAGGGCGGGGACATCGCCCAGAGAGAACTCGAGTGCACTCAGCTCGCCAAGGACGCCGTCGCCGTACTCCCGCTCCAGCGAAAGCCCGGCTGAGAGCAGCTCCTCGCTCACCCACCGCACCGCCGTCTCGAGATAGGGGCCAAGCGCCACCTGTAGCTGTGCATCCGACAGGAGAATTGCCCGGCACAGGTACGTGTGGGCGTCGTCCGGGGTGCAAAGGACGCCGCCCAGCTTCACCAGGTACCGTCGTGCATCGCGGCGGACCTCCTCCCCTGAGCGGGGAGGAATGTTTGGACTGTTGAGAAGATCCTCGTTCTGCTGCTCCGCCTCCTGCTGTCTGAGGCGGCTCACGATGCACATGCCAATGGCGGCGTATGCCTTGGGAATAATGGGATAGATGGCCAGCAGCTCGCGTGCGGTGGAGACGCAGGTGTTCCAGTCATCCATGGCGTGGTGGCACACGCACAGGTTTCCCGCCACCTTGACGAACTCATCCACCACCGCTTTGTCCGAACGGCGATCGGACTGAAAACGAGACACAGCGCTGCGAAAGACACCGGCGGCCTCGGCAAACTTGCCGCTTTCGAAAAGCTGATTGCCTTCCTGGCGGAGGGCAGCCACAGTCTTGCTCGCCATTAAGCGTTGCCTGTGCACACACACGGCCTAAACGAAACGAGAAAGGTCTGTCGATGAATGAGATCAACAAAGAGGGAAGGAAGACAAGAGAGTCTAAGAATTAGAAAAAAAATCATAATAATAACTCACCGTCGACGAAGTTATCCGGTCCCTTTTTTGGTTTTGACTGTATGACAAAAAGTCAAGAGAGGAGTAGCAGGTATATATTTGCCTTCGGCTGCTCAGCAGCCAGAAAAAAAAGGGAAATGCTGCCCCGGATATAATGAGAGCGCCTCTTTGAAGCACGTAGTTACGGTGTGTGAGTGCGCTGGTGGAAACGTGCGCTGATTGAATCCAAAGCAACAACAGCGTTGTAATGTGATGGGGTCAGAACGCGTGCAGCCACTAATAAAAAGAAGCGCCTACGTCGACTTAAGCCTTGTTTCGATTATAGTTCGTCTCCCCGTACACAGAGAGAGAGAGAGAGAGAAAGGCGGTAGCAGGACAGAACCAAGACGTTCGCTGCTTTTGTAACCGGGCGTGCTCACGCCAGCAGCAAGTCAGCCAGAGCGATATATCACAGCAACAACGGAGAGGTGAAGCGAGAGAGCGAGAGAGAGGGAAACGGTCAGAGAGACGCTATGAACACCAACCAAAAAAATAATAATGAAACAAACGACATACATGCTGGTGCGCATGGAAACCTTTTCGGGGATTAAAAAAAAAACTTATTGGTTGAAATACTGTGGAAAGGAGAAGCTAGCCTACATGAGCAAGGTCCTCGAAGATACCGCGCTTCTTACACGATTGCCGTCGTTGCCATTTCACTTCTCACTTCTCTTTTTTCTTTTAATGTTGATACACACGCGTGTGTAGATGATACACGCCTTGAGCTTCGCTGGGTTTCCCGAAGAAAACGCAGTCTGGCGACTTTTACCTTGAGCCAGATGAAAATACTGTCAGCGGGACTGCGCGCGGGAAAACAAACAAACGAAAGAAACGCTTCCTTTATGTTACGCTAGCAGAAGTTCCGTGGCGTCTTGCTCCTCCCCGGCCAACGCGTGGTACACTGTGTCGGCCGCCTTCCGCGCCACCGATCGTCCTGCGTCCCGCAGCAGGCAGTCTCGCAGCGCCGCGAGGACCTGGTGGCGATGCTCGGCAGGACGATGATGCAGCACCGCGAGCACGTTTTGTGCCCCAAGGACGTCCATCGTGTCCAGCGCCTCCCTCCGCACCTCAAAGCTAGCGTCGTTCATGCCGAGCACCACACTGCGGATGACCTTCGCTCCACAGGCGCGCAGACCGAAGGCAGCGGCCGAGCGTGCCGCCACCGACGTACTTTCCAGCAGCATCTCGCACACGTACAACTCACCATGTGCACCGCCGTACTTGCACAGGTACAGGCATAACGCCTTCAACACATTTGTGGGCAACAGGGCAGCCTCCATAACAGAAGTAAGCACCGTGAAGCACGAGTTGAGGGGTTCGCTCTCGTAGTAAGTCGCCGCCTCCTGCTCCAGCTGTGCCGCTTGGAGAGGAAGAGCCGATAGAGAGGGTGGAGGAGAGACATCGACATGTGGGTCGATGGCGCTCGAGACGAAGCCGAACGCAATCCGCACCGCACCGGCAGCAGTGCGGTGCACCACCTCGGCGAGCGCACGCACACACAGCACCACCGTATCTTCCTCCAACGCTCCTTGCATGGCGATGAGTTTGCCCAGCACCTGGACCATCTCGTCCAGCAGAGCGTCAGCCTCGGGTGTGTCGGCCTTGTCGACCTCCCGGCACGCCTCGTACACATCCACGGCCGCTAACTGGAAGGCGCACCAGTCGTGCACCGGTGGCGTCTCCTGTGTGTCCTGCAGCACACGCAGTAGAGCACGGACGCCGCCTTGCTGCTGCTGCACCAGACACCACGCAATTGTAGCTGGCTGGAGAGCCGGCAGGTAGCTCTCACTCGCCGTCGAGTTCGCCAGAAAGGAGGAAGCACCGGCCGGCGAGAGCAGAGAGAGAAACAGATCCACGATGGACGACGGGTCTGCCGTGTGCGGCCCCATTCGGGCAAGTCCGACGCACGCCGCGTGCCGCACTCGCCATTGCGAGGTCTGCAGCAGCTCTGTGAGCACCGGCACCAAAGCCGCGATGCAGCTAAGGGTGCACGACGCCGGCGTGAGAGGGTTCACGCAGACCGTGCCCGCCGCGATGGCTGCTGCTACTACCACGGCCTCCTCTGCCGCGCCTTCAACGCCACCGTAGTCGTCGTAGCGCCGCGTGTGACCGCCGCTATTGATCTGTGCAGTGGCACGCGCTCGACGCATAGTGGTGGCGTGCCGCAGCTGGTACCGGCGAGCCACTTTCAAAAAGAAGTCGGTGACAGGCTGCACCACGTGCATACGCGCTTCCGGCGGTAACGCGGCGAGGGAGAGGAGCGCCTGTTCTTGAAAGCGCAGTGCGGAACGGGAGACGAGGGCGTGGACCAGGGCGGCCTCCACCGCAAAGAGCATGTCCTTTTCGTCCGCAAAAAAATCTCGAATGGAGTAGAGGAGAAGAGGACGCTGAAAGCCGCTCGTCGTCACATTCGCTTGCCTGCTCTCACCAGCTGCGCGGTGGTTACAGAGGAGGCAGTGAAGGTCACGTCGCATGCGGTCCCAGATAGGCTTGAAAGTTCGTTCGTCGGAGGACTCCGCGATCACCGGACACAGAAGGGACGAGTTGAGTGCGTCATCCAGCAGCAGCATCACATAAGGGTGGTCGCGTCGACCACGAAACTTGTCCGAGGCAATGAACATCTGCAGCGACTGTCGCGCCGCCTCGGCGTCGATGACGATGTGCGTTGGGTGATAGGGCGGCGGCGATTGAATGCGCATTAGGGACATCCCCGTCGGTGGCGCCGTCGGGGAGGATGGTGAACACAACGTAGCGGATGCGTTCCACAAAGGCCGAAGCTCCTTCTCTACCTCTGCAACAGATGTGATAAGCGACCGCGAAGACAAGGCTAGCTGCGGGTCCGGCACCAGACGGTAAAGCGCGTCTTCACGAGCACGCTGCAACGTGCCGGCGGGCACGCACACCGCGGAGGTGTGCCCGGTTAGCTCATAGGCGTAGGTGCTAAGGGCGTACGCGGCTGCCGTCAGGACGTGCGAGGCCTCCGCCCGCTCCTCAACGATACGCGTCAGCGCACGCAGACCTTCCGCCGCACCGCTCGTGCGAATCGCCAGCCCTACAAGACGCACGTCGCACAGGGAGGTGGCTGTCGGCGGGGGGAGCTGAAGGAGCAGCTGCAACAGAAGGGGCAGCAGAGTGGAGGCGGCACCGCCCAGCCCAATCACGGCGCAGAGCGCACAGTTGAGGTTAGCGGCCCGTGCAGCGGATGCTGGGGATTTCGTAAGTCGTCTTCCGCCACCGTTCTCGTGCTCCTCCTCATCCCTCCCTTCCTCTGCGCTACCGTCTAGGTGATAGTGGGTGTACGGTCCCCGATCTGGTGTGCCGTCGTTCCCGCCCTCGTTTTCCATATCACGTAGAACGCGTAGAGCACTTTTGAGCTGAGCGCGCAGCAGCGGCACGACGATGTGTTGCAGAGCGGTAGTTTGGTTCAACAGAAGGCTCACAGCAAGGTAATCAATCACCTCGTCCTCGTCACGTTGTACCACCGGCCCAGTGGAGTCTTCCGCCTTCGCCTTATTGGTGGGCTGTTCTCTACGCTTCCTCGTCGCCGCCCACGCATCGCCCATTGCCACCAGCTCCTTCAGCAGCACGGGTGCGGTGGCTCCGTTGACGCGCGCCAAATAGTCCAAGAAGGGAAGCGCATCCGTGAACTCGTATGGGAAACAGGACGGCTGCTCATCCACTGCGTCGTTGGTGACAACTTCGACCGACTGCTGTTGGCTTTGCGGCGTGTCTTCGCAGTTAACAGCCTGCAGGGCTTCCGTGTCGTTGTCCACCCTCTGTTCTTTGTTATCGTCGGGTGTACTACTGTCTTCCCTGCCTCCCACCATTTGCCCATCATCGCCGCCGTTACTATTGTTTAGGTGGGGCGGATCGTCTTCGTCGACCGTCGCTTCTTCCGTCAAAGGAGTTGGCGGTCGATCGCGCGCGGCGGAACGTGTCGCACTCCGTGTCCCCGTCCTCTGGTCGTAGTCTTCTTCCTTTTCGTCTTGGCTGCTGAAGTCGCGAGCATGATCTTCACTGGGTGCAGCGGCGTGCGTGGGTGCCAGTATCGGATACCGGTGCTGGTCCGTCAGCGACAACGAAGGGACTGCGGTAATCTGCGCGGCGTGGTCGCGTCGCTTGTCTCCATCTTCCCGGCTGCGACCAGTCGCCGTGTAGAAGGAGGACAAGCTCGGAGAAAAGTGCTGCTGCTCATGCGTGAGCGAGTTGGGTGAGTCGTGCAACTCGATCGGTGAGAAACGCTCGTCCAGGCCGTTGCTACACGCACGATCTGCCAATGTGGAGGTGTCGTACACGTCCTCCCTCTTGTTAGTTTTCGAAGGACCAGTGGCGTTTTGCTTCGATGCAATAAGAGACACACCCGCGTCGTCTTCTCTCCTTCCACTTCCGCTGTGGTGCGAACTCAATTGCACCGCTTCCAAGATCCGCTCCACGCTTGGCGTGATGGTGATCGGCCGCACGTCGTTAACGTGGCTGCCACGCGCTTCCGATCGTGGACTTTCATACCAGTCGTCATTTCCGTCATTCCTTCCGTCCACCACCGAGCGGCGAATCGACTGCAAACGTCCTTGTCGTGCGCTATTTGTGGTGGCATAAAAGCCGTTGTCTGCCCCTCGCGAAGGGGGTGAAGTGGTGAGGGAGGAGAGAGGGGCGGCGCTGTCCGTGAAGGTGGCCGAGCGTACCTCTCGCGGCGCCGTCGCAAAGTCGGAGACGCTGGACTGCCCTACTCCCTTCGGCCTTGAGAACGGGTGTCGGTGTGGGTCCGTCTCGCGCGCTGCAGCCGCCACGCTGGCCAGCACAGACGGCATGTCATCCTTATCAAAGTAGTCCTCTAGCGTCGCTGAGGCGTGGGCCAGAATGTGGTCCGCTTCACTGGTGGAGAGCGCAGGCAGGACAACAGGGGACGGCACTCGCATGCAGCGCGGTGACGACGACTTCGGGCTGTGGTGCATGTACACGTGTCCGGTGTACGGGCTGCGAGCATCGTTGATGCCCTGTCCTCTATCGTCTTCGGTAAGCACCGTACGAGACGATGGTGCCAGACCATCCAATGCAACAGGGGATCTTCTCGCGTCCGTCTGTGATTTGGGAGGTGGGAAGTGAGGAGGAGGAGGCAAGGAGGAATGCTTACCCGCCGTCACGTAGGGGTGTGTGGCGTACGCGTGCCCTGCTACGTGCGCCTCTGATTGCGTGGCGCGAGAAGCAACGCTGGTGGCGGTGGTTGTGGTGCTGTCCAAAGGACACTCCGACATGGTGTCACTGTAGGAAGGCGGTGGCGGCATCAAATACGCTTCTCTCGTTGCAGTCAACGGAAGTGTTGTGTGAACACGGCGCTTCTCGTTCACAAAGTCACCTTTCAAGTGACTTGACGAGGACAAGTCAGAAGGATTGGTTTGCAGAGGACTGGCGCCGCGTAAAGGCGGCGAGTGCACCACTCCATCTGATCCCACAGAATGCGGCCCGTTTCGTACGCCTCCGTCTACGCAGAGCGGCGATCGGTCCGGTGGACTTTGCGCCACGTTTCCCGGGCGTTTTCTGCGAAGGGGTGATGAGGGAAAAGGAAGCGGGTGAAGGACGTCGTCCGTGCGCAAGACGTCGAGCTGACGTAGCACAGCGTAGGCGCGGGAGAGGCCAGCAGTTGTCATTACGTAAACTCGTGCTTGTATATAAGTCGATAAATGACAGTATGAGAAAGGAGGCGGCGGCGTAGTAAGTACTGCGTGACCTCGTAAGTAGATCGAAAATGCTGAGGCACTTTTGATCGTCTAGCAGGTAAAAAAAGGGCTCCGATTTGCGCTAACGCAAAAATGGCTACGCAAACGGGAAGGGGAAGAAAGAGAACGAAGAATAAGGTATCAAGTTCTAACTCTATCAAAAAGCAAGGAAGGGAAAAACAACCGTAAAATAGGTGGTAGTCGTACAAGAAATACTCAGCACAAAGTTAATGTTTTGTATATGTGAAGATCTACAAATGTCGTGTGCAGATGTCCCCCGTCTGACAGTTGGCCTGTCCTCTTTCCGCGCCAATAGAAGGCGACGCTGCTGCCAAAGGTAACATCACAGATACCCACGCGAGATCGGTAATCGTGGCCAAATAAAACAACAACCAAGAAGCAGATGATGTGAAAGGCGGAGCACAGTGGAGTAAGAGCACCCATTCATTACCGCTACGAGGGCAAAGTGTTGTTTGGTCCTGCGCGTGCGTCTTTAAGCAGCCACATGAGCAAGTTCTTTCGCACAGCGTCGTGCGCCAAACGCACTCGCTCCCACAGAAGCCGCGGTTGTGAAGGCGCCAACCCGGCACAGAGACATGTTTACGTCGTCATCGTGGTTATATTGGCGTTTTTTTTAGGGAGGGGAGGGGGGAGGGGGGGGGGGGGAAACGGTTTACGGCTGGCACGGCGAATGGGGAGCCAAGCGCAGCAGAGCAGAGCAAAGAGGAGTACAGGACAAAACAGAAGCAGTAAACATGAGCAGTTGTGAAAAATAAAGATGAAAAGAGATGAACATATATATAGCCTACACGCCTCTGCAAAGGCCTTTTTAGAGGCGAACAACATAGCAGCCCAATCTATTCTGAGATGGCCAAAATGCGCTGTGCAGTCTGTTGAGTCCATGTGCCTCGCACGCACGTCGGTGGAAGGGTATGCGTGTTCAAAGCGAAGGCCTCCTGCAAGTGGTCCGAAAACTCCAGCGCGCTGCGCCGCACGATGATCATGCGAGGCTCAACGTGCCGCACAATGAGCTGGTCTAGTTGGCGGACACGCGAGCACGCAACGTAAATGAGGTGTGGGCAGTCGAAGAACTTTTCGCAGTCGAGCACTACGGTGCCTTGCAACGTCAGACCCTGAACCTTGTGCACGGTGAACGCGTAGCCCAACTGCAGAGGTATTGTGAGGACATCGTGCCCGTAGTAGTAGCTCTGCGCGGTACCGCCGACAAGCAGCGAGACGGGCGGCACCTGTACCACTTCGCCACTGAGCAGCCGCACAACCGGAAGCTGCTCGAACAGCTTGCCCTCTGCAAGACGCTTGAAGGCGTTGGACCGCACGCGGTCGGTGCTGCATGGGAAGAGCGCCGCATCGGGTGGGGCAAAAGCCTCGACGATGCCGACGCTGCCGTTGGACACGGTGCGAGAGAGGTTGCGGTTCACCATCACGCGGCAGCCCAGCTTTAGCCGCAGAGGCGAGAGGGAGTGGGCGATGTCGGGGCTGGTCATGTCCGCCAGCGTCATCGACACACTCAGTGGCACCATGGAAGGTGGCTCGGGGGACAGCATGGTGATGAGGCGGCCACCGAGCCGCGTCGCGACGGCAGCCGCAATTTGCTCCCACGCCGACTCGGAGAAGGGCGATAGGACGCGTTGCGCTCGGTGCGGCGCCCGCGGGAGCATGCTATTCACCTTGCTGGGCTTCACCATGGGGGTGAACGCCCTGAGCGCCGCTGCTGTCAGAGGGTTCGAGAACTCTTCGTGCATGTCCGGCGCCCCAGCACCGGTCGTCGCTGTGGGCGCCGTTGCTGTTTCATTTGAATCACGGCAGCGCAGTCGCAGAATGAACCGCGTGTTCGAAGTTGTGCCTTCCGATCGCACAAGCATGAGAACCAGTTCATGGTCCGCAACACGGGGCAGAGGACCCGTGCCGCCGCCCTCGTTGCCGAGAATGCGCTGCGCCTCAGTGTGGATCGCATCCAGCACCTGCTCCCGGCGCGGCAAAGGCTTCTGCATGCCATTTGCATCGCGCGCCACCTCAATCAAAGCAGACGGAGTAAACGTGCCCCACAGCTGCAGCGGTCCGCGCTGAGGAGTGAAGGTCATCTCGCGCGACTCTAGCTCTCCAAGCTTCGCCTCGTTCAGCTGCTGCGCCTCCCGACGGCGGGGGAAGATGTAGGTGATTTGGGTCGTGCTGGCCGGGATAGGCCGGTCCAACGCTTGGAATTGCTCCGTGTTGAACTCGCCACGGCGCAGCTCATCCAACAGCTTCAGCAGCGGGGCACCCGCGCTGTGGCGCATCGGGGTCACGAGACGCACGGCAACCAGGTACTTGAAGGCCGCACTCTCGTACGCCGGCATCGTGTCCTCGCGTGAGAGCTGCAGAAAGTCACCGCAAATAATCACCTGAAGACCACCAAACGGGACGTGGCGCATGCGAGCCAGCCGGGCTTCCATGTCGAAGGCATCAAACATGCTCGCGTCCAGCAGCGACACCTCGTCGATGATGACGACGTCCACCGCGCGGAGAGCGCTGGCGTCCCACCGCTGCGGCGTCGCGTCCACCGGCGCGTTGAAGGCGTGGTGGAAGGTGCAGCCGCCCAGCTGGACAGCCGCAACGCCGGTGGTGGCCGTCATGGCAACGCGGAGGCCAAGACGAGTGAGCTCGCGAAAGATGCTCTTCAGCAGCACCGTCTTGCCCGTCCCGGCGCTCCCGCCGACGAAGATGTTGAACCCGCTCAGCGCCAGTTGCATGACGTGCTTCTGATCTCGCGTGAGCTCGATGTCCGCCACCGCGGCATCCACCGGGGTGTCGAGCTTCGGTGGCACCAAGGCGGTGCACAGGTTCGCGTACAGCCGCTCCATCTCCTTGTTCAGAAAGGTGAAGACGTCTTGCCGCTCCATGATGTTCGCGACGGTGCTCATCCAATGATCGGCCCCGAGGCGGCGCAAGGGACGAAGCAGCTGGGCGCGTGCCTCTGCAACCGCCTCCGCAGGGAGCAAGGGCTCACACGACACCGTACTTTCCACCTTGTTCGATTGCTTCGCATTTTGCGCGTCCGTCATTGGGACGTCAACCGAAGCGCTTGTCTCACTGGTAGGATGGGCATTTGACACCAGAGCTTCCGTCTCGCCCTTTGTCGTTTTCAGCAATGACGCGGAAGCGCGGGCGGCTCGCTGCTCTCGTCGCTGCTGACGCTGGAGTCTCTTCTTTCGATTCTCAAAGCGTTTCTGCTGTTCCGCCAACACTTTCTGCAACGCCGTGACGTACTCCGTAGGACTCCACTCTAGGTGCAGCGGGTTGGTTCGACTGCGGTAAAAGCCCAGTCGAAAGAGTCGCGTCGCTGAGGAGGAGTTTGTGCGGATAAGGCGTCCGTTGAACGGGTTCACGAAGGACTCACGGAACAACGCCGAATACACCCCGGGAGGCTGTGTAGTCTCGGCCGGCAACGAAGCATCAAAAGGCCCCTCGTCCGTTGTGCCGAAGTCGGTGCGGAAACGCGAGAACAGAGATACGCGTGGTGCTTGTGTTGGTCGAGGCGGCAGCAGCTCCAGCGGAGTCGGAGTCGGAGTCGGCAGTGCGGACTCAGAAACACGCTCGGCAGCAAGTTTAGATGCGGTCGTAGCCTTGCCCGCGTTGTTGATGCACGCATGCGCTTGCTGTACACTTGAAGGCGCTTGCGCAGAGTCCAGCAAAGACTCGAAGAGGGTGGCCAGCTCTGAGTTACTCCCCTCCGCTGAAGAACCGGCTCCTTCCTGCTGATCGCGAGCTGACGATGATCCCGGCGCTGTCGAGTCTTTCATCGCGAGTTCTGGCTGCCTGGCTGTGGAGTCTTGTGAAGTCCCAGAGGCAACGTCGTACGGTGAGAGGGGCGCTTGAGATGGAGGAAACGTCGAAGCCGAAGAAACTGCTGCCGCGGCTGTGGCGAAGGTGGCGGTGTACTGACGTTCCTCTTCCCCGTCGACACATTTTGAAAACCGAGACTGGCTGGTGGTGCTGTAATACATTTTCCCAGTCTCTTCAGTGAAAGCCTGGAAGCGACGGACTTGGGTCGCCATCAGCAAACACCCTCGTGTCGTTCTCCTTTTCATACAACGGCACGCGACACCAACGTTTCGCTTCGCATTCGTCAGGTCGAAGGCTCGTCTGCACAGGCGCAGCTTTGAAAGCATCGCGAGCCAAAATAACTTGTCCTGCTGGTAAACTTACACGCGCGCACCGCTACATGTCTCTCACCTTGAAAAAAAAAAGTGATGTCAATAACACTATCTGCGAGCAGAGAAAAGGAAAAAAAAAAGATGATGGTCGCGTATTACGATGTGGTGTGTTGTGGTATCTGTGGGAAGTCCGCTTCCTCTGTTGCCTGTCCCTTCAGAGTGAAGGCGACTGCTTTGTTGGCTGTCTATTCGAGATGTAAAAAGAAGGATAATGCCAATGATACTCGGTCACGAGCAGGATAAACGCAGAAGTAAATTGAAAGACGCAGTCACGAGCGAAGACGGAGGAAGAGAATGTGATGGAGGAGGAGCTGAGGAGGTGCATCCGTACGACACGCAATAAAGACCCGCAGAAGCAGAAACCCGAAACTAAAAGGAACGCTTCGGAGCGCGTGCGCACGTGTGGAAAACATCCGTCAAATGAACCAGGAAAGCCACAACGGAAAGCGGCACACGACGGCAAAAAAGAATGTCCATGACAATTTTCAAGATGAGGCCTCGAGAGCGCTTGACACTAGCTCCGCGAGACATAGATATATATTCTCTCCGATCCACCGTTAATTGAGAGCAGAGAAACAGCACCTTTACGATTTAGACGTGTGTGTTATACAGCTCTGCTGCAATTGTATCTCATCAACATGGCTCTAATGTTTGAAATACTGAAAAGAATAGCAAAAGAAAAAAAAACGAGCGAGGTGTGCATGTAGTTATTAGGCAGAAACGCTGTCCGTCGCGTGCGCCACGGCCTCTTCCAGCAACGGAGAAGCGAAGACGTGTCGCTCCCCGTAGCGCTGACGCAGTGCTCGGAGAGCCGCCGGCTTGATTTGCATCCGAGGGACAGAAGCACCCCGCACGACAGGACGCAGCTGACACACCGCCACACACTCGGTTCCGTAAACAGAGAGATTCGGAAACGCTACACCAAGATGCTCCATCGCACGCTGCTCTGCATCCTCCGTTTGGATCTCCTCCACAACCGGAGCGTCGACCGACCTCGGGACAGACGGGTTGGCAAAGACCTCGTTGAGTACCTCGCGTAGCAGATCGGACACAGACAAGGAGAGGTCACGCACCTCACGAAGAACAACGTACCAGACGTTCGTCTCCCCCTCCCCTTCCTCCTCCACCGCTGGCGTTCCTTTGCGGTAGCGGGCAAATATAGGCATGTCCGCCGCGTCGCTGAAGTCGATGCAAAACGCTATCTGACGACTCAAATGTGCGTTCGCGCGGGAGGCAAACTCACGCAGCCAGTTCATGTCCTTTGCGTTGAAGTCGTTGGTGGCCGCCACCTCCATGACATCCTCAACCGTGAGGTCGTCCCCCTCCTCTGCTTCCTCGTCGCTGGCGGTTTCACCATCGGCAGAAGCCTGCGCCTTCCCGTCAGCCTCATCGGCATCTTCCTCTCGATCGATTTGCTCTACCGCCGCCTCACCGTGCGGCCGCTTCGTCTTCTTGCCGTCGGCGTGTGCTGCGTCGGCTGCGTCTCGCCCGCGTTTAAGGGAGCTCGTGTCCTGCGCGGCCGATCTCGTCTCCTGTATCTTCACCTCCTCCAGACTCCAAATGGTTTGCCGGGTGCAGTGGGCACAGTAGTGACTGCACTTCCAGCCCTGCGGTGGGCCATCCAGTCGCACGCGTGATCCGCAGGCGCGGCACACCTCGTCAAACACCGTCGTCGTTACCGGCTTAGCCGTCTTGGCTAAAGAGGACGGCGTCGCTGCTGCCGCCTTCATGGCACGCGCCGCCGTACTCGCAGTTGGGGGCGACGTCGATGTCAACGCGGAGGTCGGTGCGCTTCCTGAAGCCCCCGCCGTGATTGTCAGCACCGATGGATCGGGCCGACTCAAAATCTCCTCCACGTTCGTTGGCGCCGCGTAGTTCTCCTCGCCGTCCTCCGCTTGCTCTCCGGCTTCGGCCAGCAGCAGCTCCTGCTGGGTGTAGCCCATGTCAGTAGCGTGCCGATACTCGTCGGTGGCACGGCGAAAGCGCTCAATCTTTTGCAGCGCGTCCTCGTCGGCGTAGCTGCCGATGTCACCGACGGCCACCTGCGCCGGGTTGGCGGAGCGGACGTACCGGATTTGGTACTTGCTTTCCTTCCACGACACCTTCTCAATGATCTCGTCCAGATTTACCTGCTGCGCGGCCTCGGGGTGCTGGAAGAAGAGAATATCCTTCTTCAAGTGCATGACACGGTCCGCGCGTGCACCGGCTGATTCGTGCGAGAGATTGCACTTCTCCGCCAGGGCGTGCACCACCATGCGGTCGAGGGCAGACAAGTTCGGCAGCTCCAGTTCGTACTTTGACTTGTCCTCGATGAAGGCGAGGAGGAGGCGATAATAGTGCTGCACAAACTGCATGCGATTGTCTTTGGCGTTGAGGGCGTTCGCCTCGGCGGCACCCTCGGCACCGCCTGTTACGTCCTTTGTGAAGTGAAGATTTTCGGCGCCGTCCGCAGCTCGGCTCTCCGCGGGCTTGTGCGGGTGCGACGATAACGATGACACGATGGTCGCCACGTTGGTCCTCGCTGGGGCGCCAGTGACGTTGGTGGCGCGGTTACGAATAGACTGCCGCGCATTTTCCAGCATCGCCCGCATACTTGCACGGGCGTCCATTGCTGACTAGCGAGGATTCGAAGGGAATAAATCAAACCAAAGAGAGTTTCCTTTCTTTATTTGTGTGTGTGTGTGTGTGTGTGGCTCAGAAAACGTAAAACGAATAGAACGTGAAGGCCTCCGCGTGACGAGGCGCCTTTGTGATGGAATAGTCGCGGGAGCGTAGAGCAGTTCTTTGCTGTCTGCGTGCGGCGAAGATGGTGGTCGAAGAGAGAAAACGAGAAGCCGCCGGTCAGTAAGGACCACTGCCAGTAGTAGAACAAACAGAAGAAACAACAAAAGCAAGAAGCCAGAAGGGAGAGAAAAAGTCGAAATGTAAGGAAGGCAAAGAGAGACGCTGCTTACCTTTCTTGTTTGTGTGTCGTCAGCAAAAATTGACACCGCTGCGCCTCAGCGACGGACGTTTGAAAACGGTTTCCTCTTAGCACTGATAGAATTCTGAGTTGTTGTTTTTTGTGTTCAGTAGAAGAGAACAGAGACTGAAAACCGGATGCAATTGAACACTGAACTCCTCCACAACTTGTTAAACCTTCCAACCCAAAAGGCCGTAAACACACACACTACACACACACATATACACACCGCAATTGTACGTATTCTTCGTAGTAGTAGGACAGGTACCTCGTGCATGCAATGAATACTTGGAGCATATAAATGAAAGAAAGAAACAGTTGGCACATTCGCAGCAGCCGTTCTCCAATTCAGTACTTGCCGTTCTGCAAAAACAAAAGAGACAGAAATAGTTGTGCACCGTTGACGTTGACACACAGAGGAATCTGGAACCTTGGCGATGCCCGTGATTTACAGAAACAGCAGATGGGCAGAGACGACAACCAGTACTTATTACACCCGGAGTGGAAACGTGAAAATGTTCGCTAGGCATGCTCTTCGTTTTGTGTGAAGAAACAACTCTGCTACTAGTATAACTGGAAGAAGTGATTTCAAACAAAAAAACGTGTTCGACCGCGAAAAGAAGAACAAAAAGAAACAACAAAAAAAAAAGCAAAAAGCTGATGAGGAGCGAAGGCGCATCGCTGAAAAGACCTCAAATTGACCATCATGACCGTCAACGATGCTTTGGGCATAGTGATCAATAAAAGAAGTGAAACAACAACAATAGACAAAAGAACGTTGGCATTTTCCTATATGTCATATGCAGCGTCCACGGAGTTCCGTATATAATTGAAAGCTACGCAGTAGACGAGCACCGATCGCATGGAAAGGAGGGGGGCGAATGAAAGAGAGAGAGGAGAAAGGAACGACCGATATAGGTAGCAAGTCGGAGACTACCGGGGAGGCAAAACAGATTCAAAGAAAAAAAAAGCGTTCTGCTCTCTTGCACACACACACACACACACACACATCAACGAGTGTTGTGTCATTGCCCATCGTCGTCGTGACGGCTAGTGTCCGTGCGTACCACCTACAACAGTCTATTGGATGTCCCAGTTCTCTTGCTTGTAGGCGCACAGCGCCGGCGGCTCCTGCATCATCTTATAATGGGCGTCGGCCCGCGGCAACACACGCGTAAAGACGTACTCGCAGGTGTCCAGCTTCGCCTGGTAGAAGCCGTCAGGGTCCTGTCCGGCAGCGACTTTCTTCTGCGCCGCCTCAGCCATGCGCAGCCAGTAGTACCCGAGTGTGAGATAGCCCGAGTACATCAGAAAGTCCTCCGAGGCCGCTGCCACTGCGTCGTGGTTCTTCTGCGCCATAAAGCCTATCTTCATTGTCGCGATGCGCCACTGCTTCTGCATGAGCCACAGATGGCGGCCGTAGCTGCCGAGCGGGCCGGAGGAAAACAGGTGCGCCCGCGCGAGTTTGTTGACGCGCTGTCCGAACCTCTTAGCCTGGTTGCCGCCTTTGGAGCTGAGCACCTTGCGGCCAATAAAGTCCATCGCCTGCACTCCCGTCGTCCCTTCATAAAGGGTACCGATGCGAGAATCACGCAGAATCTGTTCCATGCCGTTGCCGTTGATGTAGCCGTGACCGCCCCAGACTTGCAGCGATCGGCTGGCCGCCTCGAAACCCCACTCCGTCAAACACCCCTTTGCAATTGGCGTGTAGAAGCCGATTTCGTTGTCTAGCTTCGCTGCCGCCTCCGGGGTAGGCGCGGCGAAGTGTAGATCCAGCATGCGGGACACGTCCACGATCAACGCACGGCCGCCCTCCGCCACCGCCTTGGAGAAGAGTATGTTCGAACGCACGTTCGCGTGGCAGATGATCGTGTCCGCCGGCTTCTCGGGTTCCTTGGTGCCACTCAGCGCCCGCATCGATCGCCGCTCGCGGGCGTAGCGCAGGCTGTTCTGGAAGGCCAACTCTGCGTGGCTCACGCCCTGCATCCCGCAGCCCATGCGAGCCGCGTTCATGTAGGTGAACATCTCCTTCATGCCCTCGCTCTCACTGCCGATCAGGTAGCCCACAGAATTGTCGAAGCTGAGCTGGCTCGTCGCGCTGCCCTTAATGCCCATCTTCTTCTCCACTCCGATGCACTCGACGTTCTTTTTCGCCTCCAGCGTGCCATCCGGCTTCACGACGTGTCGCGGAACGAGGAAGAGCGACAGACCCTTTGTGGAGGGCTTTGAGTTTGGCAGGCGGGCGAGCACGACGTGTGCGATGTTGTCCACCAGATCGTGGTCGCCGGCAGAGATGAAGATCTTCGTGCCGGTGATGTGGTAGGATTTACCATCCCCCAGCGGCTCCGCCTTCGTCTTCACCTGCCCAAGGTCGGTGCCACACTGCGGCTCTGTCAGGCACATCGTGCCGCTCCACTCACCGGACACGAGCTTTGGCAGGTACACCTCCTTGAGCTCATCGCTTGCCCATTTGAGTAGCGTCTGGCACGCGCCCTGCGAGAGATTCGGATACATGCCGAAGCTCCAATTTGCGGTCGACATAATCTCGCGTGTGGTAAACCCAACAGATACGGGCAGACCCTGTCCTCCGTACTTCTCCGGGTCGTTGATGCCCACCCACCCGCCCTCGGCGTAGGCCTTGTACGCCTCCTTGAAGCCCTTCGGTGTGGTCACGACCCCGTTGGCCAGCTTGCACCCCTCCGTGTCAGAAGGCTCGTACAGAGGGAAGAGGGTCTGCGTGGACAGCTTCGAGCTCTCCTCAAGCAAGGCGTCCATCAGCTCCTTTGTGACCGTGTTTTCACGGGAGGCGCCGTCCTTGCCGGCTAGTTTTCCGTAGTGATCATACATGTGGAACACCTCCTCATACAAAAATTGCACATCACGTGTCCGAGGGGTGTAGGTGAGCGACCGAGCAGCTATCGCCACCTTGGCGCGCGCACTCATCTGCGGCCCCGCAGCAGCGCAGAGCCGGCGAAGCATGATGAAAGAAAGAGCGAGTTGACGATCTACAAGGATAAGAGCTGGGTGTATGCACCAACAACAAAAAAATGATAAAAGAGAAGAGGCGCCGCGACCAATGCAAGTACTCACGTACACGAATTTAAATAAAAAAGCCAACGCAGTAAGTCAACTCAACGAGTAAGGCAGAAAGGAAAAACGAAGCAGAAGCGGTGCTAAGGGTGTTTATAGTGTAATGAATAGATATATATTGCCCTTCTGTCAAAATGCGTGGTGTATTGCGGTGGAAGATCGATTGCAGTCAACAAAAGAATGTTGAAAAGGGAAGAAGAAGAGGCCCAACAGGAAGAAGAACCTTCACGCTTGCTTTACTACGACTACTGCTACTGTATGGGCAGCCCAAATAACGAAGGTAAAACAAAAAACGAGGGCCTATATGTATGTTACTCTAGTGTGGCGCTGATAACACCTTACGAGAGCAACCAAGAGGGGACGAAAGAGGGTAGTTGATAAGAGATGTGCATCGCAAATGAGCAGCTCCACGCACCTCTTTGCGGTGCATTGTGAATGCCGAAAGCAGTTGTTTGAGTACATGCAACAGTGGAGAGATTATTATTACTATTATTTTTTTTCGCTGTCAGAAGTACTCCCATGCATGTACAACAATGAGCTCTCGAGCAACCAGATTAAAACTCCACAGAAAGCCTTTTACAGCAATGTTCGCCTTCCTTTTCGTGGCGCATCGCAGCTCTAGACACGGCTCTAAAACGACTACCGCTGCCAGAAAGGGCCTTTTTTCGTTTTCGTTTGATGGTATTACTAAAGAAAAAAAAATGAGAAGTTGGCTTATTAACACCGTTATAAAGAGAGACAGAAGAAAACCGGCTCCCACATCATCGCGCACAGCCAACGCGAACACACAGACAAAACAAAAACAAAGCACGAAAGAAAGTGCCAAGATAGAAGAAAAAGAGAGAGAAAGACAACTGAAGAAGACAAGAGCGGAAGGGGCAACATTTCATACGAGTAACGCGGCAATGCATAAGATTTGTACGCAAAGCCAGAAGAAAGAGAAAAGAATAAATAAGCCGACAAAAAAACAGTTGTCGTCCCCCACGTTGCTGTTTTTGTGTTTTTTGAAGAATTCATTGGTAACGTTGAAGACAAATAAACCAACGAAAAGATAGCCATCGCCTGCGGCGCACTTGATGGTAAAGGTGCGTTTTTTTGCGCGCGCCGATTTGCCGTTTGCCCCGCTGTAAAGCATCGAAATCCCTCTTTCTGTCTTCCTAGCTCCCGCCAAATCAGTCTTTCTCCCCTTTCGAGTGTGTTGCATATGCGTCCAAGACCCTCTTGTTCTGCTCTGTGTGTTTCCATACAACCTTCCGCAAATCACCATCCGCCTAACAACGAACAAAAAAAAGTACCGTAACGCCTGTGCAGCTCCCAGCACGTCAATTTCCTAAATGGAGCAGTGCACCTTCAATTCTGGTTTAGTTCATTAACATATTTTTTCCATTCACCTTTCACTTTTTTCTTTAATTTAAACAAGACAGAAAAAGGAAATCCTTTCCCACGCAAAGCGTTGCCGCTGCAGCGACAACCAATTCTGTCGAACGCTCATGGGACGTATATAAACCACACAGCAGCAGGAAAAAAAAAAGAAGGAAAGAAGAGGCAAACACGAGCACAGCTGTTTGCCTTTCAAACACACGTACGCCGATGTTACTTTTCCCGAGACTGCGTTCGCAAAGATGATGCAGCGTACGCCTTGTTTTTTGTTGCTGCTGCGTTTATGAGACGCCCAGCAGTGTGCGTAGGTGTTTATTTAAGATATATATACACGCGGAAGCGTGCTGAATGCTACTAAAACGTGTGGTCCGGAGCGATCTTCGCCTTCATGCGGGCGGCGAGGCTATTAGTGGAGGCCTGCTTTTGATGGTGTGAGTAGTACTCCATCTTCTGCAGCGTCTTTGCACCCATAATCTTGCTCAGCGTGTCGCGGACGCTGTTCGCGAAGGTTTTCAGCTTGCCCACCTCTGAATGCGCCGTCCACAGCTGCAGGGTGACCGGTTTATTGGGGCGCACCTTGAGCATCATGCCGTTGAGAGTGGTGCTGCACTCCTGGAAGCTCTCGCCAACGGCGCCAACGAGCATGGCCATAAACACGTCGTCCAGCACCTGCTTGTCGCTAAGGCCCGAGCGGTCACGGTCGAACACGACGATTGTGATGGTGCCGCCCTTCTTGTTGCGCGGGTGCTCCCACTCGGGGCGGACGTCCTTGCGGAACCACGAGTAGGTGAAGAGCGTCGGCAGCGCGGACGGCGCGGGCAGGTAGCGCCACAAGCGCCAGAAGTGCTCCACATCCGCGACGTTGGCCACAAAGATGGGCTCGAAGGTCATCATCTGGGTAGGAGAGCTAAGGGCAGGGGAGCCATTGCCGCTTTGGTGCTCATCGGCATAGAGGTCCCACGAGGCGTGAAGATGAATGGCCGTCGACGTCGCCTTGGCAGCCGTGTTGTGACACCCAAACAGCTTCGGCAGCTTGCTCTCCGACCAGTCTACGGGCTGCGCCTCGGGCAGCCAGTCCAGCTGCGAATCGTCGTTCGTGTCCTTGGTCTCCTTGGCCGGTCCCTCAGGCGACTCAGCAGCGGCAGTCTTCGCGGTCGCCTGCTTCGGCACCTCCATCGGCCGCACCTCTGGCTTCAACTCCTCGGCGGGCACCGGTCCGTCCGTCTTTGGGGCCACGGGCACAAAAGGTTGGGCAGCAGCGCTGAGCTTCGTGGCGAGCGGCGGTGATGGAGGATGCGCAGCAGCGTTCGTCTTGCCCTTCGCGGGTGACTTTTCTCCTTTCTTAGGAACAAACGCGGCGGCCGACGGATTCATACTGAATTTCTGCAATGACACGCGTCGCGCTTGTAGCTGGGCTATTAAACTCTCTTCTTTTTTCCTTGCTCCTCCCTCTTGGTGTCGTTTCTATTCTGTCTTTGTAGCAGCAGCGGCAGCAGCAGCAACAACAAACACAACACAACAGAAATGGAAGCGTTAGACGTTCACCGTAGCGCAACCGGAATTGTGAGGCAAGCAAACAAAGGAACAGCAGATGAGCACCGAGTTGATAGAAGGAGGACAAGAATGAAAAAGAAGAAAAACAAAAACAAAATGAGCTGTGAAGCGCACACTGACTGCTAAACAAGCAGTAAAAAGAAAGGAAGGAAAAAATGGACTTTAAAAACGCCAAAAGAGTATGCTTTCTTTGGCTTGCGTGTACGCCGTTTCTGTCAGGCGTGTAATGCAACTCTCCTGAGAGAGAAAAACAAAAAGACACAGAGAGAAGGATGTTTAAGCCAAAAGAAACGTAAGCGAAAGGTAAGAGAGAAGCAGCAGTTCCAGCAACGCACAGTTTAGCCTTTCACTTTTCTTTTCGAGACCGCTGATTTGTTCAAGCGCAAAAGAGTAGAAGAAGAAAAAAATCAATCTAACACAGTGGGAAGCGGCTGTATGGCAAGCTGACCGTCATGTGCGAGCAAAAACTCCCCCCGAAAAGACACACACCGAGTTGTCCTCTTTTGATTCTACGTCACGAACGACGATTGACGGCAAAAGAAAATTGCACGCGTCGAAGGTAAGCAGTTCGTGGAAGTCTGAAGGTCCGTCAAAACGATTGAAGAGGAGAAAAACTCTTTGATGTAATACTCCTTGATGTTTTCTCTATACCTTACCACAAAGCAACAACGCGCATTAAATCACTAGAAAAAAAAAGTAATTAAACCAGACACCTTCACCACGTTACGCAATTACACTGCACGGACGTGAGACATTTACGCGAGAGTTCCACAGCGCACGTCACGAAGCCCCGATGCGGGGCAGAAATAAAGCGAAAACGTGCGAGTGGCGAGAAAGGAGGAGAGGTGTAGAAAGGAGAAAAACAGGCTTTCCAAAGAGCAAAAGGGGAAAAAAAGGTCCCAGAAGGGTTTCGAGGCAGCCACACAAGTGCACACAGCTGATGAGTAAACACAGCGCGAGCATTTCTCTCCACGCTGCTAAGGTGCAAAAGGGCTGCCACGCAGACACGTACAGAAGGCTGGAGGGTGATACTGTTATCAAGGCAGTGCAGCTGGAATTACGCACGCCCCGGCTACATTACTTTAAAAAAATATGTGGTCAGTTTAGTTAGCTTCCGTTCGTTTCGTTGCGCTTTAAGGGCATTACTCGACACCATTTAAGTTCCAAAAGAACAAAAATAACACAAGAAACCACAACAAACATGCGGACACGCAACTTACGCGGGTTGCGAGAGGAACAGTTACACGGTGGAGAAGATAAAAAGCTGATTTACCTTCGATTTAACAATCGCCTTGAACTTGATCCATCGCGTCAGGCACCAATGTGAAAGGAGATGGGCCACGACTACATATCCATGACGACGCCATCAATGACAATCGGGGAGTCGCGTGGGCGGTACACGCTGCGGTAAACGCGCTGAAACCGACGCAGGTCGCGATCAATCTTCTGTCCAAACTCTTTTGGTGTAATCGCCTCCTCCGTAAGATCTTTTAAAAGCGGTTTTGCGGCCGCAACGAAGCGAGTTGCCTCGCAGCTCATCTGCGAGTCCAAGTCGTCAGCCTCGCAGCACCGCATTAGCTGCTCTGCGACCGCGACAACGATCGCTTCATCGATTTCTTCTTCCTCCTCGTCTTCGTTGTCGCTGCTGTCATCGAAGAGGTCTCCCCACTCCTCCGCGGCGGGTGCGGCGAGGACGTCCGATGCATCCGCGTCGGGTCCTTCCTGCCTCTCGACAACGTTGTCCTCCACTGCCTCAGCCGAGTCTTCACCGTAGGGTTCGACCGCTGCGTCATCAGCTGCACTGTCAGCTGCACCGTCTACTGCGTCCTCCTCATCCGCCTCGTCTGCGTTTTCAAGCAAATCGCGCTCGTCCAACGTGAGCTGGTACCCACCACGTGTCTGCAGCGCGCGCACCGTCTTGCCGTCTTCGTCATACACAGGTAACACATCTAGCTCCTCGAGAACAGCCTCAGACTCCTCTGCCTCCGTAGCACCTCCCGTGGAGAAGACGACAGGTTCTCCCACCGAGGATGAGACTTGTGTGGCAGCTGCGGGTGCTGACGAAAACGGTTGCGCCGTGCTCGCCACCTCACCGTCGGGGTCGCGAAACCGCTTGCGGCGCGACCTCAGCACAAACGTGGAAGCTGGAAGACCACGTCGCAGTAGTGCCGGCATCTCGGCGGCTGCGTTCGCCTCCGACGCACCATCCGCTGCGGTGTTGGCAGAGGCAACAGCGCCGTCCCACAGCGCCGGTGCGTCCACCTCGCGCACGTGCATTCGTCCAGATGACGCAGAGCTTAAGCTATGCATCAGCGTCGAGGTCAGACCGGGTGCCGAGGCTGCTGCGCCCAACCCGCTCAGCACATCCTCCTGGAAAAATAAGTTGCCCATCCCATCGGCATCTTCTTCATTTGCACCGTCAGATAACGCATGGAGAGGCGCGTCGATGGCGTGTGCGTCGGCTCGCAGCTCCGCCAGCGCGTCCTCGGAAAGAGGGATTGCGTGGTTCTCACACGGCATCACCGCCGTTCCACGTGCGGCGTCGTCGGCACCACGATGGACGTCATCTTCGTCTTCGTCGCTGTAGACAAACACCATCTTTGTGCGACGTGTGGCTGCGGTGGCCGAGACGAGCGGCACCGCGCGGGAGCTGCCATCCACCTGCGCCTGCCTAACGTTCTCAATGAGCTCTTGAACAGCGTCCATTCCCGCAGTGACGAAAACACTATTTTTCTTTGCGTGTTTCAGAGAGCCCTGACCTTGGATTGTATAAGAATACAGCTGATGTAGGCTTCTAGTGTGTTTTCGGCGCACCCTGCGAGGTGATTGCACAGGGGTGTAAAAACCACGAGAGCAGAGAAGGTGGTGAGAGGGGAGCGAACTTTTATCGAGTCTTTTACCGCAGGTGTGAAACAATCATGATAGAATACATCATTGCGTTGCGAACGCAAAAAATACTTCACGTTTGTTGGAAAAGGTCTGACTTCGCGGAAGACACAATTCGTTTATCTCTTCTCTTTAAAACAAGGCCTTCAGAACACATGCCTTGACGCTTCAATGCAGTTAAAAAAAAAACGCTTTGGAGATGATTCTGAGTGTATCGTGTCACGTATTCCTTTAAAAAACGGCAGAAAGAACAATATGTGGAACAGAAATCAAACCGTTCACGCAGAGCATTCGCAAGCACAAGCAGAGAACTAAACACTGCAGTGGAGAACACATAGCTTGTTTCCCTTTCGGCTCCAAGACGACTGTAGTTCTTCCCGCACTTGCACAGACGGCAAATCGTCACTTCACACTGACACATAACCACAGCACTTTTCCTTCCGTGTTCTCTTTTGCGTTGTGGACTCTGCAACTCCTGCGAAACGCTCAGCTAGAAATATTTTTCCCTCAACAAACGTAGGATTCCTTTTCACCATTCTTTCTTTTGACTGGCGTGATTTTTACTGTGCCTGAATAGCGACCTTTTATTTTTCATGCGGAAATCACAATAATAATAGTAATAATAATAATAGTAAAATAAAGAAAAGAAATCGAGAAGACAACAAAACAAAGTATCAAAACAAAAAAAAAACAAAAATATCCGCGTGGTTTGTCTTTCTTTCGCACACAGGCGGCTTCCGCTGCCGATTCGTAAAGTGCGAAGGGCCGGAGTGAGAGGAAGGGGGGAGGGTAGGGGGAAGCACCAGGAAGAAAGAAACGACACTGTACGGAATTTTTATATTAGCTTTTTCTTTTCCTTTTCATGAAAGAGACAAGCGTGGTCGAGTGCTACAGCACCTCGCGAACGAGAACAAAAGCTCGAGGGAGGCGAAAGCAAGACCGACGAATAAAAAACCACCAGCACAACAGAAAGAGACACCGATCGGTCAGAAGGAGCTAGAAAAAGGAAATGGCTGGATAAGGTCTTTACGGAAGGACCGCAAATTTGCTTGCTGGTATATCCAACCTCTTCCTCGCCACCCCTTTCCTCCTCCCATCCATCAAGTCTCTCTTTTCGTTGCTGCTGTTCATGTCACGAGCGGGGAGTTCGTCCTTCGCGTCGAACCTGGGTCGCCTCTGCTTTCCTCTTCCGCGGCTGACTCCTGAAGTAGAACGACAACCTTCGCATCGCCATCACAAAACAGAGGAACGCGCAAATGGAATACCCTTTCCTCCCGTCTTCTTCTCTCTTGAGCTTGTGCGATTACTCGCCCGAGGTCACCATAACCTTTCTTCTCCTTTCTACACTTGCAGATTCACGGCGGTGTCGCGGAAGTCGCCGTACTTCGGCTCTGCCGGGTCATCGCTGATCCGCGATTTGTGGCTCGCCAGCACGCGGCGGTGTTCCACAAACTCGGCGATGCTGGTGACCATCTCAATCAGCACGAGCACCAACAAAGCGCAGGCGAAAACGAGCGCGATCGTCACGGAGGCAATCACGCCCCCAGAGAGAACGGTGACATACTCCTCAGCCGCCGTCGAGTGCTTGGATGCAGGGGACGAGGTGTTAGTTGTCTTGTTTGTCGTATCATCGACTGCGAGCACCAACGCGGCCCCCCTCCCCAGCGTCCGTGACATCTGCTGATGGCGCAGGTGACGCAGATGAACCGAGTGCGGACCCGTCGAGGCAGAGACGTGGGCGGCGATGGCACGAAGCTCCTTTGCGTCTTCGTGTGCCCCCTCAATCGCCTTTCCGTCTTCGGTAACAGCAGCGACCGACTCCATTTGCTGAGCGGGATGCTGCTGCTGCTGTTGCTGTTCTTGCGTAGCGGTGCCCTTCACGACTGACTCCTTTTCATTTGCGAAAAAGAGCCGAGCCACTTCAGGCAGCTGCGCCTTCACGAACCTGTCATCCAGCTTCCTGCTGTGCTTCTCGACTGCTGGGGCAAACACGGGTTTCTTGAGGTGTAAGGTCAGTGGGGCGGCGACCTGCGGCGTAACTTCCGCGGCGACAAGACCGCAGCACAGCAACAGCGCTGCGAGAAGTGCCAAAGTCACGGCGTAGCGACGCATGGGTTTGCAGTATGTCAAAAGAAAAAAGAGGAGGTCAGTGAAGCGAAAGGGAAGAGGAGGAAAAAGACGAGCAGGTCCTTCTCAGAAAAATAAAAATAGTTAATGCTACAAAATAATCAGAAAAGGGGAAAAAAGACGGTTAAAGCAAAAGAAGGCACTTATTGCATTTATTGTCAACTGACAATAGTAGTCAAAATATGGGACAACGCGGCGATGGTCAGCGAATAAGTGGAGCTTTTCTTTTAAATGAAAGAGAGCAAGAGATGCGTAGGCGAAGACCTTCGGTAACAAAAGTTAAATGTGATTGTGTGTGTGTTTGGGAAGAGCGCAAATCGCACGCAACGCGTCGTGAAACGAGAGAAGTGAAGGAGAAAGGGTGCAACAAAGGAGAAGGAAAAGCGATGCAGTTAAAAACGACGGCGAGGATTAAACATAAACGTTTTCTTTTGTTGGCGTTGCGCCAACGACAATGATGTTGACGCTTGTTTTTCTTTTTTCCCAACTACGTAAAGGGGAGTGGAAAAGCAACGGCGCTTCTGTTTGTCACGCATTGCTGCACGGTCACCCGAAGCCCGTGCTCTGTCGGTCGTCAAATCGGTAAGCACGGAAGAGCTTTCGGGAGTCGCATCCGACAGCTCCAAGTTTCTGGTGCTCCGCCCCCTTTCATTAAACGCTCTACGAAAAAAAAAGGATGCGCGTGAAAATGATTGTGTTGTTGTTGTGAATCGCATGTAAAAAAGAAGCCGGTACAGATTACTCGAATGTGATGGTCGGCTCTGCTGCCTGCCCCGGCCCGGCAGACTTGCCCCCTTTTGCCGCATCATCCAATGACAGTTGAATCCGCTGGGCCAGCTCGTAATACGGCTTCGCGGCTGCGAGGGTGGCATCACCACGCAAAGCAGGAGGAATGCCGTCGTCCGTGTCCTGCATAATGCGGCTCACAAACGGGATTTCACCCAGAAAAGGCACCTTCAACTCCTCTGCCGCACGGGCTACGCCGCCGTGGCCGAACAAGTAGTGCCTTTTGCTGCACTCATCGCATTGAAAGTAGCTCATGTTCTCCACCAGGCCGAGCACCGGTGTGTTGACGGCGGCAAACATGTCGATTCCACGGCGAACGTCAATCAAGGCGACCTTTTGCGGCGTGGAGACGATCACCGCACCGGAGAGCATCACCTCCTGCGTGATGGTTAAGTGCACGTCGTTGGTGCCCGGAGGCATGTCGATCAACAAGTAGTCCAGCTCGTCCCAGTCGGTCTGGAAGAGCAGGGCGCGGATGTACTTGTTCACCATGGGGCCGCGCACCGCGATGGCTTCGTCGAACGGCACGAGAAGACCCATGCTCATCACCTTGACGCCGAAGTTCATCGGCGGACCGAAGCGGTCGCTGCCTGCGATGCGGTACGTCTCGACCTGCGACGCTTCAACGCCCATCATGGTGGGAATGGACGGGCCGGTGATATCCGCATCGACGAGACCCACGCGATGTCCCATGTTTTTCAGAGCCAGCGCGACGTTGACGGAGGTGGTAGACTTGCCCACACCGCCTTTCGCGCTGCAGAGCGTGATGACGCGCTTCACGCCCGGCACGGAAACACGCGAAAACTGCATTACAAAAAAAAGGTGGAATCAGCAAAGAAAAAAGTTCGCTGGCAAACGAACAAAACGAGACAGATGCGAAGATAGGACACTAAACAGCGTCTATGTGAAGACGGGAGGGGGGGAGGAACGAATTGCGTCGCACGGAGAGCACCAACACGATAAACTCAGCAGGGAAGAGCAACAAGCTGCCACCTTTCACGAGACTAAACAAGAAAGTGAAAGTCTCATGCGGTTCTCCGTCTACATTTTTCTTTCTTTCTATATAAATCGCCACTTTCCGACCGTAAAGCAGTTTATCGCTAGACGGGAAACCAAATGAAGGAGCAGAGGGAAAACTTGTGCGTGCTGAACATAAACCACACCCACACACACGCTCTTAGTAAAAAACTGATGTTGAACACTATACAAGACCGACATACGTGAAGAGGGAAAGCGACAAGAAAGGAGAGGCAGACAGGATGAAAATGCGACATCGGATTGCTTTCTTCGTTTTCACTGTTCTAGACATTTCTCCAGAAGCGTGACGGTTACTGCCTCTGAGCGCACGAGGTTGCTCGCTTCCATCAAGAGCGAAGTCTCGGAAGGCGACAAGAGGTGAACTGGATGAAGTGAAGACGACGACAGTCTATTGAGACAAAAAAGATATGTCCTGCTGAAGCTGCTCGCCTGCACACAGTTGAAGTTTTCGTTTGTTTGCTTCTTTGGAGTGCCACTTGTTATCCTGAATCCATATGGCGCTGCTGCACATTCGCTTCACGTGCCACGCTGGAAACAAAGTCTGAAGTGACAGAAGACAAAAAAAACAAGATAATGATGAACTATACACAAACACTCTGCGCTGTGCGATCGGCCTGAGCAGGAGAACAGAAACTAACGAGAGGCGGCGACCGACGAAGAACACGGGAAAGCGTCGCCATTTATTGGAGTCCATTTCACACCTCCGCACAAAAACGCAGGGCAAGACATCCGCAATTCCTACATGAGCCAAACGTGAACGACTGTGATTAACGCAGCTTGTTGAAGCCGATGTGCTCAGCGTTCTCACGGAAGCACTGACGGCACACGTTCAGCTCGTACTTGCGGATCAGGGCCTTCTGGTTAGAGCAGATCACGCAGCAGCGGGAGCCCTTACCCATGCCGATCTTCTGGCGGGAGCGCCACTGGTCGAGATGTCCCATTCTGACGGATGTGTAAGCCTTTGAAGTGCATAGAAAGAATTGCGTTCGAACAGATGGAGCCAAGGGAAGAAAGCAGCACAACTGAAGAATGAAAGGAGCCAAAGGAAGACATCGCAGACATAGCCGCGCAGACACGGCTTCAGTGTCGCTGCAACAGATAAAGATAGAGGTTGCTTTGAGTAGCGTTGTTGTTCTTCCTTTTGTTATTGTCTTCCAGAGACGGACAGTGTGTGGAAGTTTAACAACCGTTTCGATGTCTTGAGCGTGTGAACACGCGGTTTTTATCGAACGTTCTCGTGTTGACCAATAAAACATAGTTCTTTGTGTGTACAGTCACGCGGACAGCGCATCAACATCGGGCAGAATGTCAGCAGCTTGTGAAGCACGACACTAGCATAAAAGAAGAGCACGTTACAGCAACGTTTTGCGTAGCAGGTGCACAAAAAGGCCTGCAACCGACACAAGCAAAAAAAAAGATAGTTCCATCTTTTCAAGCGAGCAGGCAGTATGACCGTTAAACCGAAGCTCGTCAAAGCACCGCATATATATTTGCATGTCTGTGTGTTTCTGAACAGCAGCGCACCATCTTCTTACCCTCACGGCATGCGCCACTCGTTGTAGTCGTGGCGCATCTCACCGCAGCGCAGCCAAATCACTGGCACGCCGATCACGCCCAACGCAACCGCCAAGGCCACCACGAGAAGCCGCCGATACATTGAAGTGGGCAGGTAAAGCTGAAGGTGCCACGTCGACGGCTTGTGCACTGAGAACACTTCAGCAAACACTTGCGCATTTGGCAGAGGTAGGACGGCCACTCCTTGGCTTGCAACTCTGTCGACCCCTCCGCGGCGACACGCAGTGCGACCGTGTAGTCGTGCACATAGGAAAAGGTTTCATCCAGACCCACAAGCACGTGCGGCGGGAGCAGCGCGTGGCTTTGCGTACGACCCTGTTGCGTCACGGTAGCCCAGTGCGAGCGCATGTGAATGTCCTGCCAGGACATGTGATGCGTGGCGCCAATGCAAGCCGCACCGTACGCCTTCGTGGTCAACGCGGTGGCGGACAGAAAGTAGGAGCGACTGGGCACCTGATCGTTTTGGTAAACCAATATCTGCTCCATCGCGGTGGCTGAAGAGGCAACTGCGGTGGTGAGCACTCGATGATGCGTCAACACGATCTCCAGTCGACCCAGCAGCGCCAAGGTGGCGAAGAAGGGCGTGGCCGTGCGGTACGCCTCCAGCTGCGCGGCCGGCGAGGAAGCCAGCCTCGCCATCGCCGTCTGCACCGCCTCCTTGCCAGTGCCGCTGTCAAGCGCCGTGCAGACCAGCGGCCGCGCCCCGTTGACGGCACGGGAGGTCAACAGCAGAGGCCCATACGAGCTGGGCACCACCAAGTCCACCAGTCGATCGCGATTGTAATCGCCGGGGCGGAGCACGAGAGGCGCAGAGGGGTAACTCGGCATGTACAAAGGCAGTGGCGTGCCAGATGCACCACCGGCCCAGCTTTCCACGCCGCACCACGTCGGTGTCAGCACGAAAAGCTCGCTGCTGTCCAGACTGTAGGAAAGGTGGTGATCACTCGAGGAGGCGGCAGTGGTACGGCAGCGCGGTGACCCGCTCACGTCCGCGGCCCGCGATGGGTAGAAGATGCGCACTCCGTGGTAGGGCGTGCATGCCTCTGCCGCACCGGCCGTGCTGTCAGCAGATGCGCAGCTGCTGCTTTGGCTGGACAGCTGCACCGTCACGAGCAGCTCTGGCAGGCCGTCGCCGTTCACGTCGGCCAACGTGAAGGTGTCGCCGTAGCGCTCACCCTTGTCTTCAGGTAGCGCCACGAGCACCGTCCCGTTCGGCACCGACGAATCGGCTAGGGAGGCGGTGTTGAAGAGATGCACCTCATAACGGTGTTGACGGGAGTCCCGCACGGCGTAGAGCAGCTCCGCGGCGCAGTCCTCGTTGACGTCAGCAGCGAGAATGGACAGCGGCAGCACCCTGCGACCTGTCAGCTCGCTCTGCTCATCTGCGAGAACGTGTGGAGTGTACCGCGGCGGCCACGCCGAACCTGGAACGCGAGAGAGAAGAACGAGCTGATCATTGACGTTCACAAAGGCGATGGCGCCCTCCGCTGCGTCGCGGGTCGCGTTTGCGGGAAAAAAGTCAGCCACGATGCTCAGTGACGGCGCAGTGGGCTGCTTCAGCGTTGTCAGCGGCGTGAACGGGGCAGACTCGCCGACGATGGCGATCGATTCGAATGCGCTCGACGGCGTCCAGGCTGACACCGACGAGTGCCGCAGCACGTAGATGCCTCCATCGCTCGCCTGCAGCAGAACGTCCGCGTCGCCGTGGCCGAGCCAATCGGCCCCAATCGCACTCACCACGTACCGCGGTGCAGTGGACGTGCTGCCCGGCGTTGGCAGTTGTTCGGTTGACCAGATGGGATGGTACACCAACGCTGCTGCTCGGGTGCGGGAGACTAAGGAGGTGGCCAAGTCACGGTTGGCCCACAGGGTCAGTGAAGAACGATTGGGCCACGTCACGAGCAACTCTGTGCGCCGCTCCGACTGCCAGTCCATCAACGCCAGCACGTGGAGCGGAGGTGCCACCACCGTCTCTTTTGTGCCATCGGCGCGTACAAATGCGGAGGGGCTGCCGAAGTAGCGCGAAGTCGCGTCCGACCAGCTGCCAAGGGAGACACCGTCATCGGGAAGTTCTGTCCTAGCTGCCGCAGACGTGAAGGCCAGCGCCACGACAGTCAGCACAAGACAAAGCACGGTCCCTCGTCCCTGCAGAGTCATACAAAGGAAACGCCGGCATCCGCGCTGCGTCTCCCGCCTTGGCAAACGATGAAAGCGGCTCTTCAACATCCACGTCCAGCAAAGGAAAAAAAAAAGAATACAAAACGCAAAAATAATGACTTCGCCAGTTTTTGGTCGAGAGCGTCGTGACACCGTCATCGACGTCTCGTCGCTGGAGAGGACGGGAGGGCCTTCCTCTTTTGTAATGAATTGACAGACGTTCTCTAAGCAGGAAGCGGAGCAGCGGTTTCTTCTCGCCTCCCTCTTCAATTCACCTCAAAGCAGTTCAAAAGCAACGGGTGCGGTGAGGAGAGAAGGGAGGAAGTGGAGAAAATAGCAGAGGGAAAACGGCACACGCAAGAGCGAAGGTGGAAAGCAAACGCGCACACGAGGCATCCATCTTCTCATGCAATCACCGCCACAAAACGCAAGCCATTTTCGGAATCTTCCCGAGAACTGAAAAGGAAATGTATATACTTCCTTTCACGGCTTTATTGAGCACGAAGCGCGTATTCGTTCTTTTGTGGTTGTTTTTTGGTGGCATCGCATCAACGCAGGGTTGACGCGGAATAATACGCGCCATACGCGGGAGAGGGGGGGGGAGGAGAGAGAGAGACGAGAAGGAGAAAAAGGCTACAGAAAACCGCGAAGGTTTTCGCCAAAGCCAATGAAGCATAAACAGCAATAGAAAACATTGTGGGGAAAAAAGTAGAGAAGAATACAAGCAATCGACGACTTGCAACGCTAGAGAACAGCATTTACTGCAGCGCATCATAAAGAAGTCGAAGCGTCCTTGGCGTCGGTCGACAACCCATGCACCGTCAAGGGAATCCCCAGAAGATCCGTCACAATGTACTCGGAGGGGAAGCCAAAGAACGCGGGATAGTTAAAAAGACCTTTGCACGCCATGGCGGCGTGGCTGAAGTTGTGCGCGCCGAGCGCCATCATTGCACTGCTACACACGCCCAACTTCGCACGCGCCTCTGCGACGTGACGGGGCAGGCACTCCACTGGCGCGTCGCGGAGAGGGCGGAAGTCAAGGAGGTGCAGCTCGAGAGGACCGACACGTCCTAAAATACGCTCGGCCAACGCGCGCTGCTGCGGTAGCAACTCCGGCGGCCACAGCTCGTCGGACAGCTTCTTCAGCTCGTACGCGTTGCGCCGCAGCCCCTCTACTGTAGACGCACAGTAGACGCCGAACTCAGCCAGATGCATCACCGAGGCATCTGTGTTCGGCACATCGAAGCACGTCCGCTTCTCAGGACCGGAATGCTCCTTGCCGTGGCTCGGACCACGCACCGCGCCGGCGACGACGGACTGCTTCGACTCGTCTGTGCTGTTTAGCACCGCCGGTGCCGCGTGCGAAGAAGACGCTGGTGGTGGCGATGGGACCGCAGCGCTTATGCGCTGACGCACATCCAACGGCATCACAAAGCTGCTGCTGCACACGACCACGATGCGATCGTCGACGACGTTCAAGATGACCCGCCGTTTGAACCTCGCCCATGCCGCAAGACTCTCCTCAGTCACCAAGTCGAGCGTGATAAGCGTGCTTTGGGAGAAGAGATCCGCGACGGCGGCCGACAGTAGACTGCCCGCCATCTTCCCCAAAAAGGTCTTGACATGGGACCCTACGTAGAGCACACCGAGATGTGGCGTCGCCATCGTGCAGAATGTGTCCCAGTGCACGCCGCGCACCCATGGGCTTTGCGAGACAAGTTGCTCCACCCACCGCATAATGAGTGGGAACGCGAACCGTAGGATGAGTCCACCCATGGAGTGCCCGACGGCTGAGAAGTGCAACTCAACGGGTGCGCCGCGGGCCGCCGAACCTGCAGCCGTACCGCGTCCACTTTTATCGTCGTGGTCGACGCCCCTGTTCCTTTCCCTGCTGAAGGGAGAGAGTGTCTCGGAAATAACTGCGCAGGCGTGATTGCTGTATCGCTGCGCGTACGCCACGACGCCCTGTTCTCTTCGCAGAAAGCTACTTCCGGAAGGGTGAATAAAAACGAAGTGCGGCGAGGCCGGCTGTGAAGCGGGTGCGTCATCGCCGTGCGCCGCCCGTAGTGCACTCTCTGCGGTGCTGCTCAAGTAGTGAAAGTCCGTCTCTCGCCCATGGTAGCCGTGATGGAGGAACACGAAGTGCAGGCACACAAAGTCCTCTGCCGGCGTAGCGGCGGATGCACGCGACTCCATGGTGTAATGAGAAAGAGAGGATGAGCTTTGTGTCCCTTTGATTTACGAATTGCGGCTGTGAAGTAATAGGGAAGGGAAGAATTCTGTAAGAAGAAGCAGCGAGAAACAAAGAATGACAGAGACATGAGGATTTCGCTGTTTCTGGAGAAGCGACGAGCTAAGCGCTTCAACGCCTGTTCTCCCCTTCAACACATTGTATCGCCGTTTTATGCGGCACGAAGCTGACTGGCGAAGACACGTCTTTTCGTCCTTTCCTTTCTCTCTCTCTCTCTCTGCCCCCTCTTCCTCCTCTGCGCGATGCGAATGTGTCAAGCTGAAACGGTACTCAATTGAATCATCAAACGCTGTTTGAGCTGACCACCCATTCTGTCGTTTCCTTGAGGTTTTCTTCTTTTTGAATTCCCCGGTTACAACGAGAGACTTTGAAGCCGCCGTCGACACAAATCGCAAACCGACACCACACGTAAATCATGCGATGCCAATCTGAAACACATAAACAAAAAAAAAGATCCACCTTAAATCGGCACAGCACGCACACGCGCACCAATGCCGTTTCTGTTCCCCTATAGATACGCCTGTGTCTTCGCGCAAACTTCACTCGATTATGGTGTCCTGCGCGTTCTCTTCCACCACGCAGCGCGGCGCCACAATCGTGCCCCCGATGCGACACTCCGCGTTCACCACCGCGCCGGTGCCGATGACGCTGTGCGCGATCACCGCCTTCGCACCCACCTCGACGTTGCCCATGAGGATGCTGTCCGTAATACGCGCCCCCGCCTCCAGCTTCACGTGCGCACCGATGACGCTGCGCGTGATGAATACGTTCGGTGGCGGCACGGAGTCGATGAAGCTGCTGACAATGTAGACTTGCTGATCTGCTATCTTTTCCTTGATGGTGATCGGGTTGTCCGGGAGGAGAGCGGCGAGCGCGAGGGCACCGAGAGACGGCGAAGGCTTGCTGTCTGCGTGTGCGTCTTGAGGTCCTCCGTGGTGGCCGAAGGTGCCGTGGTGTTGCAGCAGCGACGGTGGAGCGCTGCGGCGAGACGGCGCTGCTCCGCCACCCGTCTGCGCTGCCGGCTCATCGAGTTGCAGCTGGAAGCACTTGGCGGAGATGATCTCGTGGTGCAACGCGCGGTAGTTGTCGCGCGTGTTCATGCGGTAGATGCGACACGCCACATCTGGGTGCTCCTCGTAAATGCTGCAGAAGACCCGCAACGGGTCCGTCACCTCCGGCAGCGGCAGGCCACGCGCGGCGTTCAGCGACTGCACCGACAGGTCGGCACCCTCACCAGTCCAGTGCAGCGAAATGTTCGTGTGCAGCTTCTCCGACGGCGTGACGAAGGACTTCTCCGACGCGTTCACCATCGTGTGCTGGCTTCGCGCGAGCAGTGGAATGATGTCCTTGCGCACCATCATGTCTGCGATGCCGGCGGACGCGGCGATGAAGTCCAACACCCAGCGGCTCACTAAATACACGTGCGCCTCCACAACGTCGGCGGCGAAGGTCAAGTCAGGGCGGCGTGCCGCAAATGCCATGGTGATGCGCACCTCCGGCTTACCTTCGAGGGGGTAAATGTAATGCAGGCGGTGGTGACTGACATGCGACTCCTCCTCAGCAGCGGCTGCTGACCCGTGAAGCTTGGAAGACGACGGCGAGGTCGCCCTTGTATGCTGGCCGGACTGCCCTCCGCCTTGGACGTAAGAGGTGAGAGCGCTGCCGCTGCCGGCGCCACACGGGGTGCCCAGCGCCATTGAGCTGGTCGCATCGTTTTCTTCATAGGCGACACACGAGAAGGCGTGCGTGAAGGAGGCCTGCGGGGCCTCTGCTGCAGCTGCCGCCGCCGCCGCACCCTTGCCGCGACCACCTCCGCCCTTCTGCTCCCCGGCACGTTTGCGCAGCGGACGGTACAGCATCGACGTCACCGAGGCGAGGGAGGTGTAGTGGCGCTCCACGAAGCTGGCGATATCCACATCGACCAAGATGGAGTCACAGCTGAGCAGAATTGCATCGCGCGGAAGCCCTGCGCTGTTCACGCGCTCCAGCTTCAGCGGGTCGCGGCTACCGCCGGTGGTGGAGCGACGAGCGTTGCTGCCTGCGGTCGCACCTGCACCACTGCCTCGATGACGCAGTGCGTCGCGAGTGCCCGACGTCGACCCGGCGCGCTCCGTACTCGCTGGCGAGGCCTCCCGCTCGCCCACGTCTGCGGAGGCAATTAGTGGGCCCTCCTCGCCCAGCCGGAGCGCCTCCTTGTAGCAGAGGTACGCCTTCACGGCGTCACAGGTGGTGGAGGCGTGGTCGCCGACTTTCGAGGGAACGAGTATGTAGTGGAAGTCGACCCCGCTGAAGGCGCGGGACAGGTACGCACGCAGCGCGGCGTAGTCCTCGTTGACGCACAAGAAAAAGGTAGCGAAGCCCGCGTCGATCCACGGTGTGAGGGTGTACCAAATGAGCGGTCGATTACAAATGCGCAGCATCGTCTTCTGCTCCACCGTGCTCAGGGGCATAAGATCCAGAGAGTCGCCGCCTGCGAAGACAACAACGTCCAACAGGCACGACGCGGCGGTGTCGGAGGACATTGGTATTGGGCTCGTACAAACTTCTCTGTGAATAGAATTTGAGAGCAGGCGCGTAAGTCCAACCAAATAAAAAAAGAAGTCGGAGAAACGAGAGGAAGAAAGCGAAAATTAAAGAAAACGTATTCATCGGTTGTTTGCAAAACAGGGAGAGAAGCACGTGCGAAGGAGTCCCCAACAGCCGTCGTGCATTTCACCTACGGGGACAAAAAGTGTCGGCATGCATCCACAACACCACGACTCAATAGACACTTTTCCTGGATGTTTCCAATACGTGAATACGGCGCAGAACACATGCCCCGTCACGTACGATCCATGCTACTTGGCATTGGTACGAAGAACACAAGACCTGGGTTTTGCGCGTCAGTCTTACCTATGCGAAAGAAGCGAAGAGGCACACCCAGCTGTCGACGATACGCGCTTGACACGGAAAAGCGCCGCCGCAAAAACTCTAGAGTCCCACCAGTGTTCCTTTTTTCCATTGTGTAACCTATTTATCACCACCGTCAAAAACAGAAAAACACGCTACGCAACGTCGACTACACACGAATCAACAACAACACCAATCATAAATATATGCATAATTATCCCAGCTAAATACCGACTACAAGCAACATTTTCTCTTTTAAAGCGAAGATGGAAACAGTAGCATAAATGGCATCCTTCCCTCTTTGAGTGATGAAAGCACGTTCAAGAAACCGTTGAAGAGGGGAGAAGAAGAAAAGAACTTTCGATAAAAGCCCCGACGATAATGCAGTTTTCCCTTCTTGATGGAGAGATGCTCCTACACACTGGAAAAGACAAGAAAAAAAAAGCTGCCGTTCGACAGACACACCGAGGAGAACAACAAAAAAACAAGTGTGGCTGCTGCTTTTAAAAAATGAGTGAAACTGAATCAGCTGCGAACACGAAGCGGGAGGCGTAGGGAAAAGGTGTGACAACCACAACGGAACATCAGCAAACGGTTAGTCAGACGAAAGCGGGGGGAGAGGGTACTTTCGATAATCGCCAACTCGCGATCAACACCGAGGACGCATACGTGCAACAAGCACTGACTCGATACAAAAACAAACACACCGTTTTCTTTTCTTTTTTGGAGGGGAAGGGGTCCCGAATTCGCTTCCCTCTGTGGTTCAGATGCCAAACAACACTTGTACAAGGTGGTCGGGAAAAAAAAACGACAGCCATCACTAGTAGCTCAGATTGCGAGAGGTGAAGACGCCGCAAACCGTTGAGCAGCACGGGAGAAGGAGGAGGAGGAGTTACACGTGAAGTGCAGCTGGTGACTCATGTTATTCTTTCTTCTTTGTTGTCGCCGCGGGTTTCTTTAGCAGTCTTTTTTCTTCTTTTCCTTTTACTTGCGGCCCGGCTGGCGGTCGTAGAACTCGTCACGAGTCTTGATGTCGATCTTGTTCAGCATGCTCTTCGGGAAGGTGCGCAGCAGTTCCCAGCAGAGATCCAAGCTCTGAAAGATATCTCGTGCCTCGTAGAAGCCTTGGCAGATGAACTTGTGCTCGAACTTGCCGAGGAACTCCAAGTACAGCAGATCCTCGCTACTCAGCGCTTCCTCGCCGACGACGGCCTTCATGGCGAGAATATCGCGACTGATGGCGTACGCGGCGTACATTTGGTTGCTCACGCCGCCGTGGTCCTTGCGGGTCATGCCCTCGCCAATGGCGTTCTTCATCAGACGCGACAACGACGGCAGAATGTTGATCGGCGGGTAGAGCTGGCGGTTGTGTAGCTGACGGTCAACGTAGATCTGACCCTCCGTAATGTAGCCAGTCAGGTCAGGAATGGGGTGGGTGATGTCATCGTTCGGCATGGACAGAATCGGAATCTGGGTGATGGACCCCGCGCGGCCCAGCACACGACCTGCACGCTCGTAGATGCAGGCGAGATCGGTGTACATGTAGCCAGGGAAGCCACGGCGGCCGGGCACCTCCTCACGGGCGGCAGACACCTCACGCAAGGCGTCAGCGTAGGAGCTCATATCGGTGAGAATGACGAGCACGTGCTTACCGCAGTCGTAGGCGAGGTACTCGGCCGTGGTTAGGGCCAGCCGCGGCGTGACAATGCGCTCAATCGTAGGGTCGTTGGCAAGGTTGAGGAAAAGCACCGTCTTCTCCATGGAGCCATTCTGCTCGAACTCGGTACGGAAGAAGCGGGCCGTTTCCTGGTTCACGCCCATGGCGGCGAAGACGACGCAGAAGTCCTCCTGCTTGCCCTCACGCTTCACGAGACCGGCCTGGCGCACAATCTGCGCCGCGATCTCGTTGTGCGGGAGACCGGCACCGGAGAAGAGCGGAATCTTCTGCCCACGCGAAATCGACGTCATGACGTCAATGGACGAGATACCGGTCTGGATCATCTCCTCGGGGTACACACGCGCGCGGGGGTTGATCGGGATACCCTCGATATCGCGGTACTGCTCCGGCAACACGGCCGGACCGTTGTCGATGGGGATACCGGAGCCGTTAAAAATACGGCCCAGCATGTCCTCGCTCACGCCCAGCTCCATGACCTTGCCGGTGAACTCGCACTTGGAGCGCATGACGTCGATGCCGGAAGTGCCCTCGAACACCTGCACAACAGCCTTTGTGCCATCCACCTCCAACACCTTACCACGACGCGCGCTACCGTCAGCCAGCTCGATGTTGACAATTTCGGCGTAGGTCGGCTTGCGCACATCCTCAAGAATCACAAGAGGACCGTTGACGGCGCGGATCGTCGTGTACTCGAGATGCGGCTTAACGGAGTAGTTCGTGTTGAGCTCGCCGATGTGCGTCGTCAGCAGCTCCTGCTTCGACAGCACACGCACCTGTTCCTGCTCGTGTCCCATGATGACGGAACTGAAGACTTTCTTTTTCAAATCCTGGCTTTCCTTTTCGAATAACTGAACGCAAGAAGCACTGCTGCTGTCCCGCGCGTCGTATGCGTGCTGATGAGTTGCTATGCGTGCTACCCTCACCGATAATAACAGAAACGACACAAAGAGAGGATGCAAGAGAGCTCTTACACTGTCAACTACACAAGGGTACTAAGGAAAGGGCGGAGAAACAAGGAAGAAGGAAGTCTTCTTTTCATGTACGCCTGCAACCGGGTCCTCAATACAGCGTTTTAAACAATATGTAGCGTGCCGCCCTTCTGGGCTCCCACCCATGCTTTCGCGTAGGCAGGCACTCCTGGCACCCGTGTTGAGTTCCTCAACCTTCTGCATCCGGTGTCCTGTCGCATTTCTTTCGAAGTCACGCTTAAACACCAGTGCGTGCAGAGCGGGTTCGTTGACCACGCACTCAGTTCAAACAAGGCGATAAGCGCATGCGTTTGCCACCTTAACCAAACTTCGATCACGATGTATGAATAAAGGCAGATGACGGCTTTCCTTCTTCGTTGTTGTTTTGTGTAACAGGTTATACTTTTCGATTGACGAGCGCACGAGGGAGGCGTTAGCAACCCTTAAAACGGTGGATTCACCGAACTGGAAAAAAAGGGAAAACATTTTTTTCTTAAAGAAACAAAGAGTAGCCGGACAGGAAAAAAAAAAAGAAAGAAAGGCGCGCTTTCGGGTACCCGTTGTGCTCCCACCTTTAGTTGCCTTGCAAGAAGGTTCCAGCTACACGCACACACACGCACACACCTCCACATGTGGCAACCAACGCAGGCTTACTAACGAATTTGCTTCCAACTTGTCTCCTTATTTTTCTCTTTTCTTCATTCAAGTCGTTGTGGCGCACTTACTCTGCTCAATCACCAAAACAAATAAGAAGCTCATGTTTTCTTTTATATAGATATATAGATAGGTAAATAGAGGGAGACGTAAATAGCGAGAAAAATCGGTTTTGGTCCTTTCGGGTTATCGGGGCCATTTGGAAATATGAGGGAAGAGAAAAGAAAGAAACAAAAACAACCACAACAGAGAGAAGACGGCGAAGGCAATAAACTGTAAAGAAAATAACGCAGTCGTGTTTCATTCCTGCGATGTACACACACAAACAACAGCAATTTCGCACATGCACCACAGAAGGCGAAAAACACAAGAAGAAGAAAGAAAACACTAAAGGAGCTGCAAAACAACTAGAAGAGATGCAGGCTCGGCAATTCCTACTATTAGACAACAGAACAATAAATCCAACAGAAAGGCAACAAAAAGAAAAGGAAGAGGACGGAAGTGGAGAACGGAAAGGAGAAGAAAACAATCAACACACAAATGACTCAGCCGCCTTCCTCTCGCCTTCGTCTACATCCTCCCCGTTTCTACCTATTTTTCACTGCTTGCTACGTGCATACAAAGCAGCGTTTCTACGACAGGTCCAGCACCATACGAGCCGGATCCTCCACCAAATTCTTCACCTTGACTAAAAATGTGACAGCGTCGCCACCGTCGATGAGGCGGTGGTCGTACGTGAGGGCGATGGCCATGATGTCGCGAATCTTGATCTCGTTGCCCACCACCCACGGCTTCTTCTTGATGGCGTGCATGCCGAGAATGGCGCTCTGCGGGGGGTTGATGATCGGCGTGCCCATCCACGATCCAAATACGCCGCCGTTGGAGATGGTGAAGGTCCCGCCCGTCATCTCCGCCATGGTCAGCTTGTTGATGCGCGCCCGCGCGGCGTAGTCGGCGATTGCGACCTCGATGTTCGCCAGGTTCATATTCTGCACATCGCGAATCACCGGCACCACGAGTCCGCGCGGGGTGGCGACGGCGATGGAGATGTCTACAAAGTCGTGGTAGTCGATGGTGTCCTTGCCAAAGGAGGCGTTCACGATCGGCACATCCTTCAGGGCGATCGCGCACGCCTTCACGAAGGGCGACATGAGGCCCAGCTTCACGTCGTGGCGCTTCGCGAAGTCGTCCTTGTACTTGTTGCGCAGCTCAAACAGCGGTGTCATGTCGACTTCGTTGAAGGTGGTCAGCATGGCGCACGTGTTCTGGCTGGCTTTAAGACGGTCGGCAATGCGGTGCCGCATCGACGAGATGCGCACACTTTTCACGCGCGGGTCCGCACCGCTGACGGTCTGCACGCTGGGCTTTGCAGGCATCGGCGCAGCAGCAGCGGGCGCGGCAGCCGCACCCGCCGGCGCTGCCGGAGCAGCGGCCTTCGGGGCGTCGGGCTTCGCCGCCTCCTCCTTTCCGGCAGCCGGCGCGGCAGCTGGGGCCGGACCCTCCTTCATCGTTGACAGCTCTGCGCCCACCTCTACATCCGCGCCATCCTCAAAGTTGATCTTCGTAATAACACCGTTCTTGGGGGCGCGCACGTCCACGTTGAGCTTATCGGACTCAATCTGGCAAATTACCTCATCCTCGGTAACAGCGTCGCCGACCTTCTTGGTCCAGTTCACCACCTTCCCAGTGCTGATGGACTCGGCAATCGTCGGCACCTTGATGCTGAGGCAGAAGCGAAGGCACATGTTGTGGGCCGCACCACATGCCTTCGGTAGCACGCGAGAAGAGACACGGCGAAGCATTGTGGGTGCTCGTGCGACTTCTTGAGATCCAAAAAGAAAAAGAAAAAAAGAACAGAGTCAAGACAAAGACACGATACGAGACGCTTCTGGAAGAGTGTAATGCGAAGAACAAAATGAGAAAAAGTAGTAGAAATCACGCCGAACAGCGGGGCGAAGGGGGACAACGTTTGTGTGACGACTTGAATTACAAAACGTGGAGACCGACGTTTCAGCGGGGGAAAAGAACCGATGACGATGCGGCGCTATCACACACGGTTTGAATAGGTGAGATTTCTCTTGAAGAATGTGGATATGTATATAAAATAGGAATCTTTCAGCGTTGACGTAACGTCTTCTTAGTGAGAGCCTACAAAGCAAAGAAACAAAAAAGCAAAACAAAAGAGAAGCGCTAAGTCTCAATATGTTCGTGCGTGTGTGAAGAGGTTGATGCTGAACTGCTGCCACAGGGGAGGGGGGAGAGAACGGAAAGAAAGAAGCTGTGAATTGCCGGCAAAAGATGAACGAGGTACATAAAGCACACGTCACCGTGGTGTACCGCGAAAAACAAACAAACGAGAGGAAATAGATGGCGTGAGAGCCCACAGGAGAGAGGGAGAGAGTGGAAAAAGAAACGAGAAATCATCATTTCAGTGAAATGACGATCGCCGGGGGCGTGGTTCATGCAAAGACCTGTTGCCGTTGTTTTCTTCGGGTTTTTCTCTTCCTCTTCGCATGTATTGAGAAAGCGGTTGCTTTTACAGCGTTTTCTACATCCATACATGTTCGTGTTTGGAGGTGGGGGAAAAGGGGGGGGGGGGGAGGGGAGGGGGCGTACGACGAACCAGCGTCTTTCTGCGTTTGATCCTAGCGCGAGAGGGGAGGGGTCGTCGCTTTACAATTCGAAAAAAAGGGAAAAACAAAAACGGATGTGGATGGGCTCCTCATCTCTTTCTTCTCTGCCACAGTTACTTCCTTTTCTTTTCTGCCGCAGAGACAGCTTCGCGAGGGGTGCCAACACCACCACCATCACCGCTGCGGCGGGGTCGGAGAAGCACCACACGACTCCATACAGGCAAAATCAGCAAGCGGCGCACCTCGGCGTCGCAGGCGAAAATTACCACACCGTAAGCGACGCCGATGCACGCAATGGATGCAACGGAGGCCGTCACAACTCTGGACAGGATGAAAAGCGAGAGGAAAGACACCAAGATGCGCGCCGAGAACACGTGCGCAAACTCGTGCAGGTGAACCAATGGGTGTGCTGAGGTGGCTTCTGCACCGCTAGAAGTGGGAACATGCGAGGCAGCAGGCGAGATCACCAGCAAGTAGATCGACGCTCCGCAACGCCAAAGCATGTTCAGCACGTTCAGCAGCACCAAGACACGCACACTGTCGCCCTGTTCATCGTTTTTACCAAAAGACATCAATGTTGCGTAGCACACCGCGATGTACACAACCGTCTCGCCCACCATCCAACGCTGGAGACGCTGCAGCACTGCCGGTGAAGCAACAGCGCGCAGAAAAGCCTCGAGCAACCCATTCCACGCCATGATCGGCATTCCATAAAAGCAGCGCTGCAGCGCCACCGTCACTTGCGGTGTAGCCCAGCGAGAGGTGTACATAGTCAGCAAAAATGTGCGGGTGAGTGGGGGGCCCAGCAAGGCGAAGGAGAAGCCGACGTAGAAAGATACGCGCACCATCAACTTGAGGAGCTGCACGGCTGCCTGTTGGTGGCCCAGCGACGCCTCGCGACTCCACTTCACGAAGCACGCGTTTTCCCACACACGGAAGAGCAACCGTGCCACTAGAGAGCCGAGACTGTAGATGAGGTGGTAGTAGCCACGGGCCGACTCCGAGCCCAACGAGGTGAGAGCGAAACTCTCGCCTTCGGACAGGACAAGGCGAAGCAGACTCTCTCGCAGAAAAGTGAAGAAGAGCGCTGCCTCCTGCCGACACACGTCAATCGAGTCGGAAACCGAGTAAAAGCACCACGGAAACGCAAAGATGCCGTAGAGCCTCGACGCGGCGAACGGGAAAGAGGGCGATGCGGGGACAGACGGGTTCTGAGCATCGGCTTCGCTTTTCTGCGAGGATTTCTTTGGAGAAGCGCACCCCTCTAAGCAGGCAGCGCGCACCTGCTGCAACTCCGCACTGGCGCCGAGCCAGCGCGCAACCGGCAGGCCAGAGACGACGACCGTGTAATACAGAACGTGTGTCACGGCGTACGCCAGCTGGCCAAAGGCGAACGTCATGCGCGCCTCCCACAGCGTGCGCAGCCCGTTGCCATTCAACGGCTCACCGTCTACCTGAAGCGCGTCCGCGCCGCGCCGCTGAGTGGTGTAGATGATGGTTAGCACCGTCAACATACGCGCCGTCAGCGTGGCGCACTCGGCGAGCACCACCACGCGGAATAGATTGAGCGACTGCACCACGACGACGCACGGCTCCACAAACGCCATGAGGACGGTGCAGCCCATCACCGTCAGCTCGGGTAAGTAGGGGAAGAGCAGCAACGGGAGGCGCTCTACTGTGCCCTTCAGACCACCAGACTCCGACCCGTGAGGCAACGTGTATAAGTCCTGCTGCTGCTGCTGCTGCTGCTGGCTGACGCGGGCGTGGCGCATCATGGAAGGAAACATCGAGAAGCGGCCAAAACATACTCCAATCACCTCTAGCACCAGGGCGGCCACCACAGCCAACGCAACGGAGCACAACGCCATACTGATCATTCGGCGCACATTTGCAACATCCACCTCCGTGGAGGGTTTCTTTATCTGCGATGACGAACTCTTCTTCTCCGCGTCGCTGGTTGACGGCTCGGCCGCTGCCCGCCTGCTCTCCGCAACCTCATCGCTTTCTTCCAGGATGGACAACCGCGATGCCACGTTGCGCGTGGCTTCTCGCGCCACGAAAAGAACTGCATCGTTGTATACGTTGTACGTGAAGTAGACGCCATTTTGGTACGGAAGCAGCTTACGCGTCAGCAAGGTGCTGAGGGAGAAGGTGACTACTTTCAAGCCGACATTAAGCACCAGCGCAAGCACAAGCTGGCCTTTAAAGGTAGTCATTCGTGGGAGTGAATGAAGAGGGGGAAGAAGGAGCAATCGTAATGATGCAGCGTTGCAGCGTTGTGCGCGTGCGTACGTGCTTCCTTGTACGTTCGCGGGACGCCGCTGCTGCAGTATGTGGGAGTGAAAGAAAAAAATGAGACCACAAGATACAACTGCAAGACAAAGGTTGATGGTGCGGTGAAACACGCTACACAGTCGCAACAACGATAGCTTCCGCGCCTGCGATTAAAATTTGATGTGGGTACGCGTGTGCGTGCGTTGCGAAGAAGTTTTTGGCGAGAAAATGGCAAGAAGAGCTTCAGGCTCAACATTTTTCTTTCTTTTTTATTTTGAAACGCATCGAAAGCGACGCACGCACCGAACCACTCGTCGCCTGACTTTCAAAAGCGGTTCTATGCTACTGGACGCGCACTCCAAGGACGAATAGAACACACTTCGCAGTTTCGGCGAACGCAATCAACTACGCTATTGGCTCGCTGTTTCTTATGTCTGTTCCTTTTTTTTTAATGCTTCACATTTATGTTAATCGGCGCTACAGACAACGTTTACGTAGCGAGTCCGGCGCGGGGCCCCCAGCAGCCGGCGCAGTGTGGCAACGTAGAACAGCAAAGAATAGACGCATCCCAATTACTCGCCAGATTCAGCCGCGGTCTCCTCGACCTCGCTGACCATCGTTTGCTCCTCCGCCTCCTCGGACTTGAAGAGGCGGCGTCGCGCAAAAGTCAAATACGCGCTGTGTCCTTTGGAGACGAGACTGGGGCGGAACTTGATTTTGTCGTGGTCGCGAGTGTCACGCGCACGCTTGAACACAGGGTCGTAGAACTTCGTGAGCGCCTCGACGGTGCGGATGTCCACAAAGTGATGAGGCGCCGCCCGCAGCGCCTCCACCGTGCGCTGCGTCTGCTCCATGCAAGGAGAGAAGGTGCAGAGCATCCCGCCCTCTTTGAGCACGTGGCAGACATTATCCACCGCAGCCCACGGCGCGGGGACATCGAGGAAGATGGCATCAACAGACGCTGCCGGCACGCCAAAGCCCGTGAGAGGCGCCTCCATCGCCTCCACGTCCGCGTCTTCTCCGTCCACCACGTCGGCCGGCGCCACGTTCGTCGTGCACACGTCCCTCCACTGACTGCACACGAGATGGGAGTCCAGACCGTTGCGGCGGAACTCGCTACGGGCCTCGAGGCAGCGCTGCTTGTGGAAGTCGCACGTGTACACGCAGCCATCGGGTGCGACAGTCTTGGCCAGCGAGTGCGTTAAGCTTCCGCTGCCAGTGCCGGCCTCCACCACACGCTTGCCGGGGCCTAAACGAAGGTTCAAGAGAATTACCGCAATGTCGGTGTCGTAGATGATCTGCGTGCGATGCGGCACCGCCTGCGTCCACATGTCAGCGCTGTTCTGCAGAATGAGCACCGTGGGCTCACGTGGGTCATTTTTTTGGTTGCTGCGGCCCTTCACGCAGCCGCCCAACGGATGATCGATCATGTCGTTGTGCTCAAACTTGCCAGCTTTGCAGTGTAGCACGGCGCCGCGTTGCAGTTGAAGTGGCGTGACATTTTGATGGCCGTGGTAGACGAGCACCACGTCGCCCTCCTTTGCAGTCGTACCGCGCGGGGCCAACATCGTCTGTGCTCTACGGAGATGTGACGGCGTACCAACAAGTGTCGCCTGCTTTGATTGACTTGAGTCCACCGAAGAAGGCGCAAAGAGAAAAATAATAATCGACAATCCAGTACACAAGGTGCATTTTACCGGTGCGGAGGTTTGAAATAGAGTCGAGAGGGAGAGAGCGGAAAGGAAACGAGTTTACTCTGAAGAAGAACGTTACCAAAAAACCCACTGCTTTCGCAGTGGAACGAGAAAGAGAACCGGAAAAGCCCTCAGCGTCGGTTGAGGGGGAAGGGAGGGCGAGAGCGAGCACAACTTCCATCACCGTCCTCTTGAAGATCTTCCGCCAGTCCGGTGGATGAGCCAAGAAACACCGAACAGGAAAAAAAAAGCATCGATTATTATTTTTAAGTTCAAATGTAGCGAAAAGAAAGAAGAAAAGAAGCGGGATGCGCCACCAAGAGAACAAAAGCAACGTGTAAAAGTACAATTCAAAGGTATCCCCCACAGCGGACGCCAAAATGAAAGAGTAGTAAATCGAATTTCATGGCAGCACAGCAGCAGCGAGATCCTTTTCTTCATGCTTCGATTTTTACTTGTTCGCAAGTCTCAGTACCGTCAGCGAGTGATACTATTAAAGCAGAGCTGCGGCGCGACAGCATCGGGGGAGAAACGGCGGCAAAGCTCGCATGCGGAAACGTGCGAGCTCGGTGTGCCTTCTTATAAACGCAGCCATGAGCTTTTCCTCACTTATTGTTTTAGAGACAGCACTATGGGCGGCCGAATCTGTCAAGTAGATGATTCCACTTTGACGAAAGCGTGTCGTCGTCGCGCCGACTCGAATCTGGTCGGCTTGCGCGCGGTGAGCGCGGCGACGCTGCTGCCGCTGACCGCTTCTGCTGGGCCTGCTGTTGCCCCACTCTGGACTTGTGCTCGGAGTCGTGCCGTTGAAGAGAGGAGGAAAGACGCTGTCGTGAGCGGATCAATTGGGAACGAGACGTCGAAGCACCTTCGCCCACGTGTTCCGATTGACTGCGACGGCGCTGCAAGTCCTCCGCCTGCCCCGTCAGCAAGTCGAGCCGACTGCTCAACTTTGACAGGACTTCGCCCAACGGATCCCGCTGAAGAGCACTCGTCCGCGGTGGAGGAGGGGTGCGGGTGCGACGAGGACGACTCTGCTTCATTGCATAGCTGTCGTAGCCACCGCCCGGCCTGGAGAAGGACGCCGTCGCCGAAGGAGAAGGAGGGAGAGACAGACTGCGTTGCAGCTGCTGCACCTGGAACTGCTGAAGTTGACGCGCACGCTGCTGCTGCCACGCCTCGCGCGCCGCCATCAGAGCCGCCTGCCGCTGCTGCATCTCTTGTGGGTGTTCCCCGTAGTAGGAAAGTGCATCGGGGGAGGCTGGTGCCATGAGCGAGCGCGCCACGGAGGGAGCTGCGCTGCCGCCACCGGCGGAGAGAGGAAGGCCTCCGCCGTTCGACGGCACCCCTGCACTGGAAAGTGGCGGTGTCGTCGATCGCTGCGGCTGCTGCGACTGCTGGGACCGCGGCTGCACCCACGGCGATTCGCCGAAGGGAAAGGAATGATAGGGTGTGTTTTGCAGCGACGCCCCAGCCGCGGTTGGCGCGATCGGGCTCGGGTGGGAAAACATCGGCGTGCGAGCAACGCTGTCAGTGGTGGAAAAAACCTGCTGTCGCGGTGTGTTGAGGCCGGGGTTAAAGAGACCACCTAGTGAGGGACGACGGTGCTGGTTTTGCACCAGAAGCTGCGTTTTCGATCGCCAACTTTGCAGGTCCGCCTCCAGCGCCGACTGCTCCGCGCGGTAGCCGTCCTCCATGGAGCGCAACGCCGCCTCATGGGCCGTACGCAGGCGATACCCATTGGGCGGTACATCTGGGGAAGCGGCTGCCGGGGACAGAGGCGATGGCGTGGCCGCCGAGGCAGACCTGCGCGCGCTGTCCCTTTGCGCTTCCGCCGCAGAAAGCGAGGCGGCGAGGCGGATGTTTTGGTCTTTTATATCTCTCAGATGCTGTTCGCGTTCCCGCTGCCGTGCCTGCAAAGTGGCGCGCTTCGCCGCCAAGGCATTGCGTTCTGCCTCACGCTTGGCCGTATCCGCTGCCCACCGCGCCTCCTTGTCGGCGAGCTGCTGCGACAGCTGCGCACAACGAGTCTCTATCGCCGCCGTTGCTGTGGCGGCCGCAGCCGCAGCGGTGTCGGCGTTCGACCGCTGCGGGAGGGAAGCGGATGCAGAGGACAGTGACGCCTTCTGTTGGGCGAGACGCTGCGCAGACGCCACGGCAGCTGCAGCGGTGGCCATCATCTTCTGCTTCTCTGCTCGCTCGTAGGCGTCCATCTCCTCATCCACCTCCGCCTTCGCCGCCCCGCGCTCCTCCTCGTAGCGAGCAGCGAGGCGGGCCATCGATGTCGCGTGCTTGGCCTCCAGGTTCGCTCGCTCCGCCTTCGCGGCGGCGTGCACCTTTTCTTGTATAAAGGCCTCCTTCGCCTCCTGCTCCTCGCGGGCCTGGCGCATCTCCATCTCCTTCTTCCGCCGCTCGTAGGCCTCCAGCGCCAGTTGGTGATCGGACAAGAGCTTTTCACGCTTCGCACTTGCCTCCAGCTGCATGCGAGCGTGGCGGGCCTGCACTTCCTGCACGTACAGTTCCATCTCCGCCTCCACCGCCTTGGCAACGACGGCGCTCTGTTGCTCGGCGGTGGTGGCCGCGGCGGCCATGGCGGTCTCCTGCGCGAGCTGCGCCTTCAGCTCTGCCTCGAGGTGGGCATAGAGTGCCTTCTTCGCCTCCAACTCCGCAGCGTGCGTCGTCTTGAGTTCTTCCAAGGTGGGGCTGGCGAGCGCGTCGGCGTCGCTGCGGGTTGAGGAGCCAACGTGCCCACTCGCACCGAGGGAGGGCACCGACGACACGGAGACAGCAGCGATGGCGGCGTTGCGCTCAATGAGGAGTTGTGCCAGCCGCTCCTGCCGCTCCTTTGCACGTGTCATACGGATGCGGTTCAGCTCCTGCAGGTAGGTGACGCCGAATGCGGACGATGTCGTCCGTGACCCGGAAAAGCTGCCGCCCTGCACCACCACAGACATCGGACGATCGCCTGAAAACGATGGCACGCGGTTTGTCATGGAGCTTTGAAGCCCGCTTGGAGAGAGGGGTTGCGGCTGCTGTTGCTGGCGCGTCATTTCAGAAAGGGCGGCCTCGCTCTTGATCCGTACCGCCTCACGTTCTTTTTCCGCCTCCGTCTCGAGATCATGCAGTTGCGCGGCCTTTGCCGCAGTAATGCGCGTCAGTTCTTCACTGAGGGATGGCGAAGGAGCCGTTGCGGCAGCGTCGCTTGCTGCGTTGGGGCTGCCAGAAGCGACACAGTTGGCTTTCGCCTTTTCCGCGAGTTGACGCTCAAGGTCTTTGAGTTGATACTCCAGCTTCCTCTTTTGGGCATCAACATCTAAAGCCATGGCGCGCTCCGCTGCGTCCATCTTGTGCAGCGACGCCTGCTGTAACGCCTGCACCTTTTCCTGGCCTTCACGCGCGATCTTCTGCATGGCGGCGGTGTGCGCTGTTTCCTCTGCGGCCATGGCTGCGTCGTGCTGCCGCTTCATCGTCGCCTCAAGGTCTGTCCGATGTCTGGCGAGTTCGTTCTGCATCTGCTCTTCGATTTGAGTGCGCTGCGTGTTGCCGCTCGCCGCGCGGGCCGCCTCCGCCTCCATCCTCTGCAGTTTGCTCTGCAGCGTCTCCTCCTCGCGCTCCATCGTGCGCAACTCGTCGCCGTACAGTTCTTCGCACTTCGCTCGTGTCTGCTGAAGGCGGCGCTCGCGCTCCTCGTCTTCTTGCTTGGTCGTCGCGGCGCGTCGGGCTGCGTCGGCGGCGCGCATCTCCGCCACGTCCTTTTCTTGCAGCTGCTGCAGGGAGGCCAGCGAGCTTTGGTGGGCCTCGGCGAGTTTCGCCTTCTCCGCCTCGAAGGCACGCTGAACCTCGCGCTGCACCTTCTCCTCCATCGCCCGCTCCGCCTCCGAGACGGTGCGCCGGGGTGCCGACAGGGAGGCCGCCGGAGCTGGGGTAGACGTGGACGACGACACCGCCGGCTGCGGGCCTCCTTTGCGAACGGGATTGCCACCACTACCACTGCCAAAGCCCACACTACCGGTGCTGCCTGTTAAGGGCGAGGCGGCACTCGACACGGAAGCCGAGTTCTGACGGTCGTTGAGGGTTGTCGCGGTGGCCGTCGCCGACGTGCCCTGCTGCAGGTGCGGTGAGGCGGTCTGTTTCGCCGGTTTGCCCGACTTGGCGCCTTTCTCTGTGGCGTTGCGACTGCCCGTGGACAGTCCGGAAGCAGCAGGTGTGGGGGTGGGGGTGAGAGGAGAACCGGCAGCCAGTCCCGTGCCTCGCGTGGTCGTGCCCGCCTCCGTCATAATAACACGCGTCTGTGGTATGCCGCCTGCAGGACTGGAGAGCCCCAGCCCGCTGCCGCCTCTATCGAGGTTGCCCGTCGTGATCGTCGTTTTCCCTGACGACGTTGCTGGTGCTGTCTTTCCCTTTTTGAGGGCTTTCCCTTTCTCCTGCTCGAACCGTTGGCGAAACAGGCTGTCCATGGGGTGGTCCCAGCTGCTCTCGCCTGTCTTGAAGTTGAAGTAGTAGACCTCGCCATCGTTGGTGCTGCACGGCTTCCATTCCTTCGGCAGGGGCGTCTTCAGACCCTCGCGCGCGAGCCACAGGTACTCGGCATCTTCGGGCAGATGCATGCCGATCCAATCCGCAAACTCTAATACCTCTTCCTCCGTCGGCTCGTAGTTGGCATCGACGTGGTCGTCCAATACTTGAGAGACGGTACCGTCTTCGGACACGTACTCCTCCCCAGCTTTGGGGATGATCACATCGGTGTCATTCTTCACCGTCTTCACAGGCGGCATAAGGACAAAATCTGCAACACGCCGGCGGGGGAACCACAACGACAAAAAGACAACGATGTTGGGGAGGCGCCAAATAAAGGGAGTGAAAGCGTTAAAGAAAATCTACGCCTCTCGCGTCCAGACGAAGCACCGGTGATAGCGCACAGATGGCGAGAAGGGAGAAAACTCAAAGCCAAACCAACGCAACTCAATATAATTGGAGGACTAAAAAGGTAAAGAAAGCTTTGAATGAAATCTAACGCTCTTGCTTTCGTGTATTAGGTTTGATTGTGTGTGTGTATGCGTGCGTGTGGCTCCATATGTTGGCGCCAGTGCGGATAAAGGCGTGCACACAAAACAGATGAAATGAACAGCAGGGAACAGTTCTATAGCTGCCTGACCACGTTTCGTACTACAAGAAAGGCCGAAGATACCCTGGCAACACACATCGCGGAATCGCAACACTGTCGAGCCGCTTGTTGGGCGCAGCAATGAATGTAACGAATCCAGCAAGTGTTATTTCCTGACGCATATCGCGTTTTCCCCTTCCACGTTAAGCGACTGTAAACGTGCGCTGGGATGACGGAGCGAGCAGTGACAACAATCGTAGTAACAATAAAAGCGTGGCAGAGTATCGAAAAGGGAAAAGAAGGTGTTACCCTGCGTCAGAGCAAGCAAAAAAGACTCCACCTGCATCCAGTTTATTGCCGCATTTGCCGTTCAAAACGAAGTAATGCGCCCTCGGGTCCCCTCGTGCCTCTCGCGGTGCCCGTGTGGTCTTCTCGCTCTTCATGAGCTCGGCATGTCTGACGCGGAAGAACAAATATACCTCTTTATGGGAGAGAGACCTTGCAGACGTGTGACGTTGTTTTCAAGACCCTCATAGCTGGAGAGGTCCCTTTTTTTTGTGAACAGCTGTTTTATTGATGAGTTGGCGACAAATGTGCCACCAAGCGGGGAATGCAACGATTCGTGCTTCTACATCAGCCACGACCAAAATCTATGTACTTTCCTTCTATCGCTGTGCACCACTGCCCAAGTTCATGAGAACTATTTCCTTTCTATGAAAACAAGCACCTACGCTTCTCTCCAACAGAGTCTCGAGGCGTAACGCCCTTGCAGATCCAGCACCCAGGAAACGGCATCGCTGTTTCAATCCGGAAAAAAAAAAGAGACACAATAGTTTGTACTGCCTCACTCTTTTGTGTGTTCTACTGCGGTACGTCCGGGTTGAAGTTCGGATCGAGGAAAATGCGGGGCGCGTCGCCCTCCTTCACGTCCACCTCCAACAACTTGCCTTCCTTCACCAACTTCGACAGCACAAGATTCACGTAGCGCAGTTCCGCCTCCAGCAGCGGGCGGTTCAGCGTCTTCACTTGCTCGAGGTACCACGTCACCAACTCCTGCCGAGTCGGAGCCGCGTCCTCGCCGAGAGACTTGAGGTGCGCAACGAGGCGGTTCACGATGGCGAAGTAGTGGTCTGCCTTGATGCTGACTTTGCGCCGCGGGGGATCAGCAGCGGCGGGGGAAGTCGACAAGGCATCCGCGCCCGTGTTGGACGCCTCCGCGTACGCGCTCTCCGCGCCGTCACCGTGCGCTGCCTCCGGCTCACGTTTTACAGTCGTGCTCTGCTGCTGCTGTCGCTTCTGCAGCTCCGCCTGGTTGGAACTCCCGTCCTCCCCAGCCCCATCGGCGAGCTCTACTTCCGTCATATCTAATGTCGACAGGGACTGCCGCATGAGCTCCAGTGCCACTTCGACGTGGGTGGGCCTCACCTCCTCGCTCATGTAAATCTTCGCGGTCGCCTCTGAGAGACGAATCATGCTCTCGAGCAGACGTGTAGTGACACGGTACACCTTGCTTCGGTTCGACAGGGAGTCCTGCAGTCGCATGTCGCGGTAAGCCGCAACGATCAGCTGCGACGCTTCTGGGGTAAGTCGCGGGGTCAGCGACCGGGCGTAGCGCAAATACAGCTGGAAGTCCTCGGTTGTGAAGGGCGGGCGCACGGCGGCTCCGCCGAAGCGGTGCAGACGCAGCAGCTGGTTGGCAATTGCGTAGTCCGCGTCGTCGCCAGAGTCGTCGACGATGACAAACATCAAATCGAAACGGGACATGATGGGTGCCGTCATGGCGATGTTCTTCTGCAACGGCCGGCGGCGGTCGTACTTGCCGCCAATGGGGTTCAGGGCAGCCAGCAAGGACGTCTTCGCGTTCAGCGTCGCCTTGATGCCGGCCTTTGCGATGGAGATGGTCTGCTGCTCCATCGCCTCGTGAATCGCCACCTGATCCTTCATCTCCATCTTGTCGAACTCGTCAATGCAGCAAATCCCGCGGTCACTCAGCATCAGCGCGCCCGCTTCAATCGTGCGCTCGCCTGTGTCGGCGTCGCGGGTGACCGTCGCGGTCAAGCCGCTGGCCGTGCTGGCCTTGCCGCTCGTGTACACCCCACGTGGCATGTTTGCCGAGACCCACTTCAAGAACTGCGACTTCGCCGTGGAGGGGTCGCCAACGATGCAGGCGTTGATGTCGCCGCGCAGCGTAATACGCTCCACCGTTGTCTTCGGCACCCCGCCCACCATCTGCAGCAGCAGGCCCAGCTTCACCACGTCGTGCTTAAAGACGTTCGGTGCGACGCACGACGTCAGGGCCTTGAGAAGGTTGTCGTGGCGCCGTATTTGCTGCACCCGTTGCCGCTCCGCCGGCGTCAGCACCACCTCCTCCCTCTCAGACGCCCCATCGGTGGCCTCCTTCACCGCGTGCGTCATCTTGCGATCGTCTCCGTTGCCGTCCGTGATGGTGGTGGCAAGGAAGCACATGCGGTAGCTCAAGTCCCGCACACCCAGTGCGCGTAGCCCTGTGGCGCCCTCCATGTCGGCCTGCGCGTCCTGTTGTGCCCTCTGCCCGCCCGTCATCTGTCGCTGCACCTCACGTCGGTTGGCGAGGTTGAACAGCTTTGCGACTTCCGGGACGACAATCGCGCAGCCGACCGCCAGCACGCGGTCACCGGGCTTCGCCACCTCCACCGCATCGGCGCGGACGATGACCTCCAGCGTGCGCGGCATGCATCCTGCCGGGATGTTGTTGGCGTCCTCCTGCATACGCAGCTTTTGCCAGTCCCCGAAACGCGTCTGCGGGTGATTCGGAATCAGTTGGAACTTGTTCTTGTTCTCGCACTGTGTGTTGCGGCACGTGGGCGGCTCGGTGTAATGGAACTGCTGCTCGATAGGTAGACTTTCAGTGCCGCAGTCGCTGCAGCGGAACACGCCCACCAGCAACTCCGGACGCACCTGCGAGGTGCGTGTAACGACGCCTTTAATACAACACAGCTGCCCCACAAGCGAGGCACGGAGAGAGCGGATGGTGAGACAGCGAGGAACGTTCGAGAAGACGAGGCTCGGATAGCAGCGGCCGCGGTTGCCGTACTCCTCTCCGTAGTACTGCAGCAGCACCTGGTGAAGCGCCTCGTTCAGAAAAGAGGAGAAACGCTGGTAGTCGGACTCGATCACGGCTGCGGCGTCCTCGTCGAAGCGGATCAGATCGGCCCACCGCACCACGCAGGTGCACCAGCTAGTGGAGGTGCTGATGCGTTCCATTTGGGCAGTAATGTAGTGCAGCGAGGTGTCACCGCCGTCGACGCCGCTGGTGGACGGTGCGGCGAGGCTTTGGTTGGCGCGTAGAACCGGATCGACAAGGCGGCTCAAGAAGAGGTGAATGGCTTCGCGGACACGTACGCCGTCGGTGTCCACCTCCAGCACAGGTGCGACCTCTGCCGTCGGCTGCGGCAGAGCCGGGTCATCGCGAATGTCCGGTGGATTCATCGACGCCGACGGAGCCCTACAAAAAAGGGTTCGTTCCTTTGTGGTGATCTCCGTAGGCGGCCTTACGCCTCACCGTTTACTGAACTCGTAAGCGATGAAGGTGGAGAGCTTTGCAAAAGGATATGAATAACAGCAAGAAAAAAAAAGGACGGTGGAGTGCAACAACAACGTTTGCAGTCGAAGCGTACACCAATACTTGAGTAGGCCAAGCTGAGACTCTCAACGCCTTCGGCATCAAAAAGGTTGAGGAGCTCTCAAAGTAGCAGGGAACTGCTCTCCTTGTGTCGGGAAAAGAAAATCAGAGAGAGGAATGCTCGAAAGACGTACCGAGAAAGCGGTAGAGAACGTTGCTTGACAACAAAGCGACGCACGCGATTATGCTGTTGTCATCAACAAAAGCGTGCACTGCATACAAAGTGGAGGTGAACCACTTTCGACGGCGCTCTCTCTCTCGTTGGGATTGAGAGCAGCTCTGCAAACAGCATCCATCTTGCGAAAGCTAAGGAAAACAGCAGCGACGAAAAGACGCCCACTTACTTTGATGCCCGCCACGTTCACGAAGTGAGCCAGTCAGCATTTCGCTTGATTGGCAGTGGTTCGCCCTTCAACTTCAATATAGGTTCTTATTATTTATATTATTATGACACACACAGACAACAAAAGACAGTAGTTTCATCACCTACTTCACGTTGACAGCTAGACTAAACTTCGTACCAACCCATGAAAACGGAAGTCACACACACACACAAAACGGGGGAACGCCACTTCAAGCACACTACGCCAAGAGTGACTTCAAGCAAAGCAGCTGCGCACAACACGAAGAAATGGACGGAGGAGAGAGCCAAGACGAAAGAAACAAGAAAATGGATTTTGTGTTTCAGAATAGCGAAACGGGAGAACTAATCAAAGCAGGAGAGCGAAAATAGATATATGTTATATATATGTGTGTGTGTTTCTTTTGTTAATTTTTGTATCTGCTCGTAACGTCATGCCGTTGACGCAACGTACTTCAACCGCAGGCGTAAAGAAAAAGAGGCATCCTTAGAACGGTATATATTTGATGCGCGCGCCCTTGACAATGAAACAGGAAAAGGAAAGAGAGAGCCACGCATCAACAATGTGAACGGGAAGATGAAGATGAAAAAAGAAAGCATCGAAATAATACCACCCGCGGCATCAACAAAACATATACATAAACTTGAAAGAGAGGAGGGGGGGATGAAACAAGGTTGGGAGATGAGAAAAATAGGCGTGATGTCGAGTCTTTCTCGTGCATCAGAGAAAATGACGAGCGAGACGACTACTAAAAAAAAAAGGGGGGAGCGGGGAATAACGCAGTCGAGCGAGTTTCAACCACAGTGTAGAACGCGGCCAACACACACAGAATTACGGCAGAATGCAAATCGATACTGGAACGGTTACTCAGGACACACACAACCACAAAAGACTACAAATGCCTTCCATTCCAATTCAAGAGACATCCGTTCTCACGTTCAATGATGTTCTCCCCTTTCGCCTCATCCCACCGTGTCCGACCCTCTCGACGTGTTAAAAGCATATCCCAACCGAAAGTACTCTAGTTGATGCTTGCGACTCCATACGCATAATACGAAAAGACAACTACGATAGCCGACGATTCAGCGAAGCAAGCAACAAAGCCAGAAGGGAAAAAAGAAACCAAAAAAAGACAAATGGGAAACACAGCACTTCACCATTTATTGTTGCCACACCACCCGCGGAGCCATCACCACTGTAACGCGACACTGGGTATGTGTAGCACACCAACACCCGTAAAAATAAGTCTGTGACGCGGGTATTCTACTGTGCTTCAACCGAACAGCAGGAGGTATTCGTGTTCATTGCGTACATCGTGCACCCATCTCCTTCCCACCGCAGGCACAGCGAGTAGTCAGGAATGAGACAATGAAAATAATAATAACAATACTTTGTTACAGCAGAGAGTAAAAAAACAAAGGAACATCAACAGCGGGATGGTAGGAGCACCAAAAGAAACCGACAAAATACAATAAGCAAAGTCTACAAGCGTTTACACGAAAGGCGTGAAACACTATACATACAGTTTTAGCGTTCTACTTTGTGATTTGTGAGGAGGAGCAAAAAAGGGGAAAAAAAGTTGCTCTAGCACCGCAGCGTTTACGTCCTCCTTTTCATCTACATCGCAATGAGTGTCATACACAAGAAAAGGAAAAGAAAAGAACGTCCAGAGAACAGCGGAAAACAAATTCGTTTCCGGTGCGGGCACCAACGACAAATAACCGCCATCAGCATAAAAATGCGCCACATCAAGTTCGACGCGTCGGAACCGCTCCAGTTTTAGCAGCCCAGTTGCGGACCGTCAAGGAAACCCTCCTCGCAGTCCCCACACAACTGTTCCACGCAGAACCAGAGCGCGTCTTCGTAGCACCAAGAAAAGATGAGAGTTGCGGAACGCCCCCGCTACTGCTAAGGTGCCGTGCCCCGCTCAGTGCGTCAGGATCTTGTTGGCGTGCGGCCCCAGTACGCCGTTCGCACCGTACATGATCAGCACCGCGATGGCAGCCAGCACCGCGCACACAACGCACAGCAGGCTGGAGAGCGTCCAGTGCTGGTACGCCTTCATCGGACCAAAGGCGGCCACAGCGCCTATGAAGAGCACACCCGCAATCAGGATCAGCAGATGCAGCGTGATGCTGATCTGGCCACAGCGCTTCAAAGGCGTCAGCTCAGACGCGTCAAACATGATCGAGATGACGATCACAGTCACCGCCGAAGTGCACACCGCCGACGCAGACCGCAGAAGCGCACCCTGGACAGCGGCGCGCCGCGTCACGTCTTTAGCGAAGAGGTGCGACGTCGTCGTCTGCAAATAGTCGAAGTAGCCGCTGCAGAAGTGCACCACGTACTCCACGCCGATCGGCACCGTGCAGCTGATGCACACCTGCAGCACCGCGTCCACGTCCCAGCTGAATATCATGCACACCGTCAGCGACCCGAAGCACACGATCGCAGCCACCATCGTCGCAGCCGCGGCCGTCGTCACGCTCACGTAGTACACCAGCAGGAATACAAACGTCACGGCAAGGCCGATGCCCACGGAGAACCACAGGCTCTGCAGCGCGCCGACCCTCGCAACCGCGGGCTGGAAGACAGTGCTCGTGAACGAGACAGACACGTCGTTCGTCTTCGCAAACGTGTGGAATGGCCCGATGAGGTACTTCTCAATCCAATAGTAATAGGACACAATCAGCTTGGAGGTGCTCTCGCTGTTCACTATTGTACTCTCTACGCGATAACGGATGTGTAGTAGTTTTACCGGCTCTCCATTAGAATTCAAGGAGAAAACCGCCTCGCTCAATCGGCCGTTCGCAACTGCAAAGCGATAAAACGAGGTGATGCTATCCATGCTGTAGTGCGCGGAAACGCTAAGGTAATCCTCGAGGACACTCTTCGCTTGGGAGCCCGTTCCGTCGGACGCGCGCACCGTCGCCGCAATGGTGGCCACCACCTTGCACCAGTTCTCGTTGTTCTCGATGGTGCGTACGGCGGTCAGGTCAAAGAGGTAGTCCACGTAGACGGGCTGCGCAGTGCTCGCGCCGGTGCATTTGCCGTCGCCACCGCACACACCGCACGCGTCGTACACCTTGCCGCTGCCGGGAATGCCGTCACACCCGCGGCACAGCCCGTTGCCGCCGCACACACCGCACGCGTCCGTGCGCATCGCGGCGCTCGCGGACACGTACACAAGCCCGTTGCACCCCAGCACCGTCCCGTCCTCCTGGCACGTCGCACCCTTCGGCGCAAGGCACGCCCCGCACGTCTCGCCAGACCACACGCCCGGGTACTTGCACGTGCAGTCCAGCGGCGACGTGTCGTTCTTCTCGCGTGCAAGGCCGCAGTACGGCGCCCCCGTGGGCCCCGTGTACCACCAGCAGTCAACGTTCGCCAGGCAGCTGTCCCGGTTAGCCGCCGAGCTGCACGCCGTCGTCGTGCCCGTCGTCCCCGTGCGCTCGCACGCGCTGCACATCGTCTCCGGGATCGTGTTCACATTCGTCGCATCGTCGTGCTGCACGCACGCGTTCGCGATGCACGTCCGCACGTTCCACAGGCTGTAGTCCGGAGTCGTCACGTCGGGGCACGTGCCGCGCAGCGTGCAGTTCCCCGCGCACGTCTCGCACCGCGGCCCAACAAACGCGCCGACGCACTCGCACTCGCCCGTCGCGCCGTTGCACATGCCGCCGTTCATGCAGTCACACACCTGGCACGTCGCACCGCGCCAGTGCCCCACGCAGGCGCACATCGCCGCTCCCGTCGGCGACTCCGCAGCGCTCAGCAGCGATCCACGCCCGCCGCACTGGCTCGACACGTTGCAGTGCGTCCCCGACCAGCCCGCGGCGCACCTGCAGCGCTGCGTCGCCGCATCCAGCGTGCCGTGCGACCCGCAGTCGACGCCCTGCGCCTCGCACGTCGCACCGCTGTAGCCCGGGTCGCACTGGCACTGCGCCGTGTACTGATCGCACGTCCCATGCGCGCCGCACCGGCTCGTCGCGGGACACACAGTGGTGCAGGTTTCACCGACCGGGATCAGCAGCCCACTCACCGCCCAGTCGCAGTACGAACAGTTTCGCGTAACACTGCACGTGCACATCGTCGGCGTCAGTGCACCCGGCACGCTGCAGCCGCCGCAGTGGTCCAGAGTGGCACCGCCGTCTACCGTGCCAGCACAGTCCACGCACGCGTTCGTGCCGTTGCACACGCCGCACGAGTCAACGTACAGGTTCATCTGCGCACCGTTTGCAGGAGAGCATGCTGCAATATCGGTAGCGTTTGCCTGCCGGTAATCTTGAGCAGATCGGTAGTAAGGAGCGCAGAAGGTGCAGTCGCCACGCTGACCGAAGGTATCGTCCATCGCTGCAAATTTAGCTGCCGTTGCCTCTTGGCCCGCTATGAGCGTGTTGGGCAGACCGCCCGCCTTGATGAAAGACCCTGCCACGCACAGCGCAATGAACATCGCGAAGAGCAGCACAAGCAACACGTAACGCACACGGTAGACGGCTGGAAGGAAATAGGCCAGCAAGAAGCGTTCGAAGAGTGAATAGCCGTCTCGCTTCACCTTGCGTCGCAACAGTCGCTGCATGCGCTCGTCAGGCTTCTCGTCTTCCACTTTACCGAACATGCCGCAACAACGCGACCGCCGTACATCGTCGCGGTGCATCCACCGATACCGCAGTTTGGCAAGTCCGAAGCCGGAAGGGCCACCTGTCAGCCGAGGACCAGCAGACGACGGAGCGGCAGTTGCACCAAAAGGGGCAGCGGCATCGTCCTCCAAGTTCAGCGGGACGACTCGTACGCCGGTGTCGACGACCATGTTTGGGTCGTGGGCCCGTACGATATTTCGCACCGCCAGAGGAACGAGTGAGGCGGTTCGGTTGTTAGAGGTGGTTTCCACCCCGATGCGCGTGCCAGCTTCACGCCAGAGCTCCGCAAAGGTCGCCGCCTCGGCGTCGCTGCCGCCTTGGTTGGCTAAACTTTCTATACGGGGTGCCACCATCTCCCCGTTGTTGCTCTGTGCGGGCTGCCCCAGAGCGCTGCACAAACCAGCCCAGCACTCCTCACTGCGTTCGACGTAGACAGGGGGGATGTGGATGAGGTCGGAGGGTAATACCATGCGGGGGTTGTAGTACAGGTTGGGGCCATTGCCGCCAGCGCCGGCCTCGTCGGCGAGCGGGTTTGCGTCTCCCACCTGCAAGAAGTCCTGTAATTGAGCAGCAGCAAGTTCAACGTCGTTCGACTGTTTTCCTTCCACCACCAGTTGCTTCGTCTTCTGCACCTTGTGCATGGCACCAACGATGTCACGACGCGCAGCGCGAAATTTATCGTATCCGGTGCGCGTTTCTACTCGAATGAAATCCTTGAAACCGTGAAACTCCCGCTTGTTGACTCCACAGTTAGCACCGATGCGGGCCTTAATCAAATCTTCGTCGATCCAGTAGGGTTTCTCACCGTCTGCAACGTTTTCCTGCACGACGCCGAGCAGGTTCACCATGTGCTCCGGGCGCCGGCACCCCTGCATCGCAGCGTTCAGCACGTCGTTCTGCTTCTGCAGGTTGCGTCGCTTGTTCGCGAAGTACATGTGGTGGAACACAACAAGCGCGGGCGTCGACAGCACGACGCAGTACATGTTCCACAGCAGCGCGATCATCATGAACACGCTGAACTGCACCACCGAGTTGAACAGCGACGTCGTGTTGATGGCGAAGATGACGATGGCAAGCACATCCGCGATCCACACGCCAATCGACACGCGCCGAATCGTGAAGCACAGCCGCTGTGCAACGCTCAGGTTGTTCTGCCGGCCCTTCGTCGCCATGACACCGCTGTACACAAACATGTCGTAGAAGCTCAGCGTCCCGTGCATGCAGAACGTCGTCACCCAGATGATCGCGGAATACGTCGTCAGCGGCAGAGTGCGGTAGATGAGAGCGTACAGCCCGACGGTCGCCATGTACACGATCATGGTTTGCGCCACCGTGTACAGGCCCACCACGAAAGTACGGCAATGCCACCAGCTGAACACAAAGCAGATGACGGCAGCCACGCCAACCTTGAAGCCCTCTTTCCGCCCTGCAATCTCCATCAGCAGATTTTGCGACGTTCCACCGCCGAGGTAGAGTTTTGCGTAGTACATGTTGACTGACTCCGTTAGATACCTGGTTGCCTTGGGGAGGAACTTTTGCATACGGTCCAGGTACAGCTTTCGGTTCTCCCCTCTGGTAGAGGCGAAGGTGTACTGCGAGCGCAGCTGACGGGCCACAGGGTTCAGTGTGGAGAAGTTGTTGTCGAAGAACCACCCGTAGCTGGGATTCGAAAAGAGGCGAGGAAGGCCGTCAAGTTGGTAAACGTCACCGCTGCCGTCCATGTTCCACGACGTCCCGTTCCACACCGGGAAGACGTACTGCGTTACACTCGACACAGGCACACAGGTGGGATAAACGTTGTTCACCACACCGCCACGCAAGTCGTTCGTAAAACACACATCCTCGTAGAATTCTTGTTGCGTGATCATCTTCTCAATGACGCGGTACATCGCGATGTTGGACGGGCTAAGCATGTTGGACATTTCAGCACGTTTGTCATCGCTGTAATTATACTGCTTCTGTGCCTTGAAGACTGCCTCGAGGTCAATGACGGCGCGCAGCTCCAGTGTATCCTTCACGATGGCGCGGTCGTGCTTGAGGTTCACGCTGCCCGCCAGCAAATCTGTCCCACTTAGAATCCGTGCCCAATCATCTAGCACCGAGTTGATTTTCAATGCGTCGCTGCGGATAGGAATGGTGGAGCGGATCTGGAAGTCGTCCAACGAGTACGACATATCAGAAGTGATGAGCACACACCCGACCATGAAGAAGGCCAACGGCAGCAAAAACGTCGCGAGCATCAAGATGGGGTAGTTGCTGATGAAGCGCCCAAACTTGTGCGTCGGGTAGCGCTTTCCTTCCACGCCGACATCCTCACTGTTGATCGCGGGAGATGTGTCGGTCGTGTAGACCTTCTGCTTCAAGTGGAAGAACCGCATCGTTTGAGAAGCTGGTAGAAAAAAAAAAAGGTTGCGCTTGAGAAATGTCGTTTGTTTAGCTATTTGCTGCTCGTACGCTTCACACGACGGAGCACCTCCACACAGACAAAATGGCAAGAAACTTTTTTTCTTCTTCCTTCTTTAGTGATATCAATGAGAATGAAAACAATAATAATAAAATAAAGATCACGATGGAATACCGGCCAGGCACTCCTGCCTCGAGAAACAACGTGTGTGCTATATATTTTTTGGGGAGTGGGCTTCAAAAACGACGTTAGACATGAACTCTTCTTGTTGCTGTTACTGGGCGGTAGACTGTGACGATGCAGATATGAAGGCAATGAGGAAAGATAATGAAGAAAACCAAAGAAGGTCAAGGCTTTGAGAGAACAAAGAATTCAACGACAGCTTCTACGGCACAATATACATAGGAGAGAGCACCGCAATTGAAAGATGGGTGCTTCGAAGTAAAATAACACGGAGGTAGAAGACCAAGCTGAGGAGCTGCGAACTCGTGTTCGACGTTTCCTTTGCCGCCAAACAGTGTCCACTACCTATGCGTCTCCAGAAAAGCGGGACCGCAAGCGAGCAGGCAAGGGTGATTTGTAGGTAGAAGGAAGTAATAAGTGTTGTAAAAAAAAACAAAAGTGGAAATGATAGGGAACGGTAAAGCAGCATATGGATGACGCTCCAAGCCGAGGCGCACCACGACAGCCTTTTTTCATTGTTTCATTTATCTTGTTGCTGCTGTGCATATGTAGCACGCCGCAGAGACAGTTACGAAGCTTTACAGCGAACGCTGAAACCTCTTCGGACTACTTTCATATTCTCGTTGTGTCAACTTCGAGACTCACAACCACCACACATTCACATTCACGTGTTTGAATGAAAAGGAAAAAAAAACATGAACAACAACAACACAGAAGAACACTATAACCCTCAAATACAATAAGGGCATAAGGAGACGGAACATGGATATAGACATATACGTAACTGAATACATGGTCGCGCTTCGCGTTTTCCGTATATCACATAGGCGACAAGTGCATCGCCTTACATGCAGCACCGCTGACAGCAAAACTTGAGAAAAGCACTACTGCTCTGCACAACAGCAGCAACAGAATCAAATGAACATAATCTGACAAAAAAAAAACGGCCTTTGTACAAAGCGAAACAGTTTGTAACGCCAATATATCTGCAAATCCCGTAGACGACGGAACTTGACAAAAAGAGGGAAGTTTGGGAAAAAGGGAGAAGAGAGAAAAGCACACACACAAGGAAACTATGCACATGTAGTTAATAATGGGACATTGGACACAACGATGGAATGAAAAGCGGTGGATGCGTCACGCAATAACAATACACACACAATTTTCAAAAGAAAGAAAAAAATCAAAGAAGTTCTCGGTGTTATCATTTTTCTTTTCATTATTATCGGGGTATTTTTCTTACACCGATAGATGATAGCACAGAACATTCATCGTACGTACACGACAACAGAATACATATCTACCCTTAGACACATTTTAAGCTGTGTAAAGGAGAGAGAAAAAAATGGGGGCTGGCTGTAAAATCCGCCGAGCGCGATAACTCACAGAATTCATTTCGTGGGAAGAATATAGAAACGCGTATCAACAGCCTTCTGTTTTTTTCACCTATGAAAGTTGGCGTTGTCCGCTCTATTCAGCGCGTCAGGATCTTGTTGGCGTGCGGCCCCAGTACGCCGTTCGCACCGTACATGATCAGCACCGCGATGGCAGCCAGCACCGCGCACACAACGCACAGCAGGCTGGAGAGCGTCCAGTGCTGGTACGCCTTCATCGGACCAAAGGCGGCCACAGCGCCTATGAAGAGCACACCCGCAATCAGGATCAGCAGATGCAGCGTGATGCTGATCTGGCCACAGCGCTTCAAAGGCGTCAGCTCAGACGCGTCAAACATGATCGAGATGACGATCACAGTCACCGCCGAAGTGCACACCGCCGACGCAGACCGCAGAAGCGCACCCTGGACAGCGGCGCGCCGCGTCACGTCTTTAGCGAAGAGGTGCGACGTCGTCGTCTGCAAATAGTCGAAGTAGCCGCTGCAGAAGTGCACCACGTACTCCACGCCGATCGGCACCGTGCAGCTGATGCACACCTGCAGCACCGCGTCCACGTCCCAGCTGAATATCATGCACACCGTCAGCGACCCGAAGCACACGATCGCAGCCACCATCGTCGCAGCCGCGGCCGTCGTCACGCTCACGTAGTACACCAGCAGGAATACAAACGTCACGGCAAGGCCGATGCCCACGGAGAACCACAGGCTCTGCAGCGCGCCGACCCTCGCAACCGCGGGCTGGAAGACAGTGCTCGTGAACGAGACAGACACGTCGTTCGTCTTCGCAAACGTGTGGAATGGCCCGATGAGGTACTTCTCAATCCAATAGTAATAGGACACAATCAGCTTGGAGGTGCTCTCGCTGTTCACTATTGTACTCTCTACGCGATAACGGATGTGTAGTAGTTTTACCGGCTCTCCATTAGAATTCAAGGAGAAAACCGCCTCGCTCAATCGGCCGTTCGCAACTGCAAAGCGATAAAACGAGGTGATGCTATCCATGCTGTAGTGCGCGGAAACGCTAAGGTAATCCTCGAGGACACTCTTCGCTTGGGAGCCCGTTCCGTCGGACGCGCGCACCGTCGCCGCAATGGTGGCCACCACCTTGCACCAGTTCTCGTTGTTCTCGATGGTGCGTACGGCGGTCAGGTCAAAGAGGTAGTCCACGTAGACGGGCTGCGCAGTGCTCGCGCCGGTGCATTTGCCGTCGCCACCGCACACACCGCACGCGTCGTACACCTTGCCGCTGCCGGGAATGCCGTCACACCCGCGGCACAGCCCGTTGCCGCCGCACACACCGCACGCGTCCGTGCGCATCGCGGCGCTCGCGGACACGTACACAAGCCCGTTGCACCCCAGCACCGTCCCGTCCTCCTGGCACGTCGCACCCTTCGGCGCAAGGCACGCCCCGCACGTCTCGCCAGACCACACGCCCGGGTACTTGCACGTGCAGTCCAGCGGCGACGTGTCGTTCTTCTCGCGTGCAAGGCCGCAGTACGGCGCCCCCGTGGGCCCCGTGTACCACCAGCAGTCAACGTTCGCCAGGCAGCTGTCCCGGTTAGCCGCCGAGCTGCACGCCGTCGTCGTGCCCGTCGTCCCCGTGCGCTCGCACGCGCTGCACATCGTCTCCGGGATCGTGTTCACATTCGTCGCATCGTCGTGCTGCACGCACGCGTTCGCGATGCACGTCCGCACGTTCCACAGGCTGTAGTCCGGAGTCGTCACGTCGGGGCACGTGCCGCGCAGCGTGCAGTTCCCCGCGCACGTCTCGCACCGCGGCCCAACAAACGCGCCGACGCACTCGCACTCGCCCGTCGCGCCGTTGCACATGCCGCCGTTCATGCAGTCACACACCTGGCACGTCGCACCGCGCCAGTGCCCCACGCAGGCGCACATCGCCGCTCCCGTCGGCGACTCCGCAGCGCTCAGCAGCGATCCACGCCCGCCGCACTGGCTCGACACGTTGCAGTGCGTCCCCGACCAGCCCGCGGCGCACCTGCAGCGCTGCGTCGCCGCATCCAGCGTGCCGTGCGACCCGCAGTCGACGCCCTGCGCCTCGCACGTCGCACCGCTGTAGCCCGGGTCGCACTGGCACTGCGCCGTGTACTGATCGCACGTCCCATGCGCGCCGCACCGGCTCGTCGCGGGACACACAGTGGTGCAGGTTTCACCGACCGGGATCAGCAGCCCACTCACCGCCCAGTCGCAGTACGAACAGTTTCGCGTAACACTGCACGTGCACATCGTCGGCGTCAGTGCACCCGGCACGCTGCAGCCGCCGCAGTGGTCCAGAGTGGCACCGCCGTCTACCGTGCCAGCACAGTCCACGCACGCGTTCGTGCCGTTGCACACGCCGCACGAGTCAACGTACAGGTTCATCTGCGCACCGTTTGCAGGAGAGCATGCTGCAATATCGGTAGCGTTTGCCTGCCGGTAATCTTGAGCAGATCGGTAGTAAGGAGCGCAGAAGGTGCAGTCGCCACGCTGACCGAAGGTATCGTCCATCGCTGCAAATTTAGCTGCCGTTGCCTCTTGGCCCGCTATGAGCGTGTTGGGCAGACCGCCCGCCTTGATGAAAGACCCTGCCACGCACAGCGCAATGAACATCGCGAAGAGCAGCACAAGCAACACGTAACGCACACGGTAGACGGCTGGAAGGAAATAGGCCAGCAAGAAGCGTTCGAAGAGTGAATAGCCGTCTCGCTTCACCTTGCGTCGCAACAGTCGCTGCATGCGCTCGTCAGGCTTCTCGTCTTCCACTTTACCGAACATGCCGCAACAACGCGACCGCCGTACATCGTCGCGGTGCATCCACCGATACCGCAGTTTGGCAAGTCCGAAGCCGGAAGGGCCACCTGTCAGCCGAGGACCAGCAGACGACGGAGCGGCAGTTGCACCAAAAGGGGCAGCGGCATCGTCCTCCAAGTTCAGCGGGACGACTCGTACGCCGGTGTCGACGACCATGTTTGGGTCGTGGGCCCGTACGATATTTCGCACCGCCAGAGGAACGAGTGAGGCGGTTCGGTTGTTAGAGGTGGTTTCCACCCCGATGCGCGTGCCAGCTTCACGCCAGAGCTCCGCAAAGGTCGCCGCCTCGGCGTCGCTGCCGCCTTGGTTGGCTAAACTTTCTATACGGGGTGCCACCATCTCCCCGTTGTTGCTCTGTGCGGGCTGCCCCAGAGCGCTGCACAAACCAGCCCAGCACTCCTCACTGCGTTCGACGTAGACAGGGGGGATGTGGATGAGGTCGGAGGGTAATACCATGCGGGGGTTGTAGTACAGGTTGGGGCCATTGCCGCCAGCGCCGGCCTCGTCGGCGAGCGGGTTTGCGTCTCCCACCTGCAAGAAGTCCTGTAATTGAGCAGCAGCAAGTTCAACGTCGTTCGACTGTTTTCCTTCCACCACCAGTTGCTTCGTCTTCTGCACCTTGTGCATGGCACCAACGATGTCACGACGCGCAGCGCGAAATTTATCGTATCCGGTGCGCGTTTCTACTCGAATGAAATCCTTGAAACCGTGAAACTCCCGCTTGTTGACTCCACAGTTAGCACCGATGCGGGCCTTAATCAAATCTTCGTCGATCCAGTAGGGTTTCTCACCGTCTGCAACGTTTTCCTGCACGACGCCGAGCAGGTTCACCATGTGCTCCGGGCGCCGGCACCCCTGCATCGCAGCGTTCAGCACGTCGTTCTGCTTCTGCAGGTTGCGTCGCTTGTTCGCGAAGTACATGTGGTGGAACACAACAAGCGCGGGCGTCGACAGCACGACGCAGTACATGTTCCACAGCAGCGCGATCATCATGAACACGCTGAACTGCACCACCGAGTTGAACAGCGACGTCGTGTTGATGGCGAAGATGACGATGGCAAGCACATCCGCGATCCACACGCCAATCGACACGCGCCGAATCGTGAAGCACAGCCGCTGTGCAACGCTCAGGTTGTTCTGCCGGCCCTTCGTCGCCATGACACCGCTGTACACAAACATGTCGTAGAAGCTCAGCGTCCCGTGCATGCAGAACGTCGTCACCCAGATGATCGCGGAATACGTCGTCAGCGGCAGAGTGCGGTAGATGAGAGCGTACAGCCCGACGGTCGCCATGTACACGATCATGGTTTGCGCCACCGTGTACAGGCCCACCACGAAAGTACGGCAATGCCACCAGCTGAACACAAAGCAGATGACGGCAGCCACGCCAACCTTGAAGCCCTCGCCGTCGCATGCGATTTCCATCAACAGGGTCTGCGACGTTCCACCGCCGAAGTAGAAGTCCACGAAGTCAGGCTGAACTGCGTTTCCGCTGTTCACCCAGCTCATTATCCTGGGGAGGAACTTCTTCATGTGGCTTCGATACTTTTTACCGGAAACCCCCTTTGAGGAGGCGAAGGTGTACTGCGAGCGCAGCTGACGGGCCACAGGGTTCAGTGTGGAGAAGTTGTTGTCGAAGAACCACCCGTAGCTGGGATTGACGAAGATGCGCGGTAAGTAATCCAGTTGGTACACATCGCCAGTTCCGGTCATCCTCCACTCAAGGCCGTCCCACTCAGGATAAATGTACTGCGAAACGCTCGCCACCGGTACGCAGGTGGGGAAGTCGATGTTCGAGTTGCCATCGCGAAGGTTGTTCGTGAAGCACGCCTCCTCGTATCCGTTCTGCTGCGTGATGAGTCTCTCCGCCGCGTTGAATACTTGAAAAACATCCAAGGTGAGAAGGTTGCCTAAGCGCTCACGCGTTGCGTTATCGAGGTTGTACGCCTTTGCGTACTCCATCAGCTTTGGAAGGTTCACCAGCGCACGCAGCTCGGCGGTGTCTTGCACCAGAGAACGTTCGTGGTTCGTATCCAGCATCAGATTGAGAGTCTTTTCGCCGGTGAGCGCAACGGCCCAGTCGTTTAGCACCGCGTTGATCTTCAACGCGTCCCTGCGGACGGGAATGGTGGAGCGGATCTGGTAGTCGTCGAGCGTGCACTCCAGCGAGGACTGAATCTTCACGCAGCCGATGATGAAGAACACAAAGGGCACGAGGATGGTCAAAAACATGAAGCCTGGGTGGCGGGTGATAAAGCGGCCCAGCGCGTGTGTCGGGTAGCGCTTTCCTTCCACGCCGACGTCTTCTGACTCGTTGATCGCGGCGCTGTCGGTCGTGTAGACCTTCTGTTTTGATGAGAGAAGCCGCATCGTGAATGATGTCCGCGTAAACAAACAAAAAATGGATGCGTGAGGGCTTCCGTTAGATATGCATGCACATCAAAAGCAAAACGAAAATAAAAAGCAGTGAACGTAAAGGGGATTTAAGGTTTATCGCGGTAGTCAGTGTAACTAGACCCGTGTAGCTGGAGAACGAAGAGGGGAAAACAAGATTGTTCACTTGCGTCTTTTTCACATCGCCGAGCAACAGCAGCAAGAAAAAAAAAAGCAGAAGATGTTCACTACCAGACAAGGAGAGTTGGGGGAGTCTAAACTGAGCACCTTGAGATGGGCACTCAGAAAGACCGTTAGCAGTCAAGGAAGAAGAGAGGGCGAGGAAACGCAGTAGTGTGTAGGAGAGACATTCATGCGAAGAGGACAACGAACATACTTACGTGCATTTGTGTTGGCAGTTTTCCATTTCTTCCTTTCCGTAGACGGATATCGCGGGCCTTGCGTGTGTTGTTGTTGTTTTTCTCCTTTGGGAGGAGATACCTTCCTTTGCTCCTCTGTTAAATGGCATACGCACATACTGGCCTTCGCGCCTGCGTTGTTTCAGATACTTCTACGAATAGCGAACTACTGAAGCGTTGCTGCTACTTGGTGAAATAAGTAAGTGTATTTTTCTTCTTCATTTCGTTTTCAGATGTATAGAAATAATAGAAGAGGATTGCGGTGGGCATTTCTCTATTTTTCCTTTTACTTTTGAGTTGTCGCTAGCACAACAAAAAACAAAACCGAGAAAAGAGAAAATAAGTTCTTCACACGTCCACCGAACGCTCACGTGCAAAACGAGCCTTCGTGGGAGTTGTGGATTGTACCCTACTGCGGCAGCAGCAACCTAAATCTTCACGCGCGGCGTCCCGCACCGTCAGAAGCGTCTCGTGTTCTTCGCTGGAAACCGTTGGCAAACCGACTGAGAACGCCAGATAGCAGAAAAGGCGTCGCTTTCTCTCTTCTTGCCGTTGCTCTCTTTCGCGAAGGTTTCGTTTTCGCCACTGCGCCTGCGCTGTGCCGTCAAGCTGCCTCCCTGTTCAGAGAGCCGTTGGGGGAGCTTCGGTTACGTATTTCTCTTATGCGACAGCCTAGTGGGTTGGGTACGGATTCTCTAGGCCAGGGTAAGGGAACTGCCGCCCAAAGGCCTTCACCTCTTCGCTCATCGCACGAACCGCCTGCGACTCGTGCGCGGCCTTAACGAAATCGGTCAGCTTCGTTGACCCAGCGGCCGCCTGCACCTCCTTCGAGAGCTGCACAGAGCGAATCAAGAACTGCGCCACCTGCTTAAAGTCCTCCTCGCTCAACCCCCGCGTGGTGAGGGCGGGCGTGCCGAGACGAATGCCGTGCGGCGCCTGCGCGCTCTTGTCCCCGACAATTGTGTTCTTGTTCGCGGTGATGCACGCCATGTCCAGCAGCTTCTCCACCTTGGACCCGGTAATTCCGTGGGGCCGCAGATTCCAGAGCAGAAGATGGTTGTCGGTGCCCCCGCTCACCAGGGCCTCGCCGCCCGCCGTCAGCGCGGCCGCGAGCGCCTTGGCATTCGCCTTCACCTGCTTCGCGTAGGTGCGCCACTCCGGCGACGTCACCTCCTTCAGCTGTGTTGCCACCGCCGCGATTTGGTGCATGTGCGGACCGCCCTGCAGCGTGGGAAACACGGCGTTGTTCACGGCCTCCTCCACGTTTACGGTCGTCTTGCCCTGCGTCACCTGCTTGCGGAAAAAGATGATACCGGAACGGGGCCCACGCAGGGTCTTGTGTGTCGTGGACGTCACGATGTCCGCGTACTCGAAGGGGTTGTTGTGCTCTTCTGCGGCGACAAGGCCGGAGAAGTGCGCCATGTCGACCATCAGGTAGGCGCCGACGCCGTCGCAGATTTCGCGGTAGCGCTTGTAGTCCCAGTCGCGCGGGTAGGCCGAGCCGCCGGCGATGATCAGCCGCGGCTTGTACACCTTCGCCAGCGTCTCGAGCTGTGCGTAGTCAATGAGACCGTCTGCGTCGAGGCTGTACGGCAGACTCTCAAAGAAGAGCGAGGAGGCCGAAATTCGCTTCGTCGCTGTGTAGAATCCGTGCGTGAGGTGACCGCCAGCGGGGAGGTCGAGTCCCATCAGGCGATCATGCGGCCGCAGCAGGGCCGTGTAGACGGCGAGGTTCGCGGGTGAGCCACTATAAGGCTGCACGTTGACGCCCCACACCGATTTGTCAAGACGGAAGGCGGCGAGGGCGCGGGCGATGCACAAGTTCTCTAACTCGTCGACCACCTCCGTGCCACCGTAGTAGCGGTTGCCCGGCAGGCCTTCCGCGTACTTGTTTGTGAAGATGGAGCCGAGGCAGTCCAGCACAGCACGAGATGTAAAGTTTTCCGACGCGATCAGCTCCAGTCCCTCGACCTGGCGGTCCATCTCCTTCTGCATCAGCTGGAATATCTCCGGATCATGCTCCTTGAGCCCGAAGTTGCCGGGCAGCGCGGCGACGCGCCCCCTCGATGCGGACGCCGCGCGGCAGATCAGAGAAGCACAGCGAAGCATTTTTCTGTTTGTGTCGTTTTGATAAAAACAAGTTGGGTGTTGAGTAGTCGAAGAGAAAAAAGGGCGAACGGATGCCACAGAGAAAAGAGAAAAACGGTGCTCCGCTGGACGGTTATCTGCCTCTCTTTTTAACGTGCACTTGGATCTTGAATCGAGGCAGAACTATGAAGCGATTGCCCGCGTCGCTGTTGTTGCCTCGCACACGCAAATAAAAAACCAACAAAAAGAAAGACGAACGAGAACGACAACAATGACTAAAGTTTGAGCAGCCGTGATCGAATCCGATCAGGAAAGACACGCGAACACGACGCAGGAGTTCATCTTGAAGAAAGGGGAGAAGAAGAGCGAGTCTATTCAGTTGCGGATCAGCAACGGCAGCAGGAACAATCGAAAAATAGCTCGGACTGAGTTGGCGTTGTCGCCACGACCGCAGCTCCGCAAACGCAGCAGGAGCACACACATCATCAGAATATTCGCTGAGTTAACCACGACAACTAATTTTGTTTTCCGTTCTGCCCTTTTTTCTGTCCCTCACGTGTATGTGACGCACAACACCACGAGTTAAAGAGGCACAGCGCACACCTTCAGCTCTCAGACATCAGTATCGTCTCCATGTTGACACACAAAAGGAAAAAAAACAACACATGGAGGCCAACAAACTGCGTTTCCCTCAAATACATGCACACCCACCGGCAGGCGAAAAAAAAAAACGTAATAAAAAGAGAGGGGCTCGCTTTGTCGCGCACCATCTTGTATCAGTGGTTGGATCGCCCTACAATACTATTCCGCAAGAAACGCTTTAATGTTCAACGTCTTGATAGGCAAATCCTTCGCGGAACGCAGCGTTCCCTGGTTGTGCATGGACTTCACACGGTTCACGAGTACCTTTCTATTCGACCAGAACGTGTCCTGGACCTTCTTGAACTGCATGTACCGCGTCTCCTCCTCCGCTTCCTTCATCTTCTTCGACATCCCTACCAACGAGCGATTCACGTTGATCCAGCGGCTGCGGTAGTCGCGAATGGCCTTGGTTTCCTCAAAGTCGGTGTACATATGCGGCTCGTCGTAATTGGTGCGTGGCCGCTGACGTTCACCGAAGGGCCACTCCACGCCGGCAAGGTGACACTGGTAGCGCATGGAGTGCAGTGTCCAGTAATTCGTGTACCAGCGGCCGACAACGCCCTCTGACTGCGCACGGATGCGTTGTGGCGGTCGGGCGACGTCGCACGTCTCGAAGCCCGCCGGCACCATCGCCAGCGCCGCCTGCAGCGCAGCGGGAGAGTAACGCTGGCGCAAGACAGGGTGGCCTTCCTTACCGAAGGCGCCCCAGCGGCTCTTCTGCAGCCACGACTTTTCGTTGTAGGTGGAGCGGTATCTCGGTTTGCCACGCTTGTTCCACCACATCGCATTTTGGATATTCAGCATCTCTGGAATGTACTTCACGGGCGTCGTCTCCGGCGCGATGCCGACGCCCGGCGTGGTGGCGAGCCGCACAACACTCCTGCGTAGCGCCATCCCCTATGCAGGAAAAAACCCCTTTTATATATAAAAAGAGTAAAATGAAGTCAACGAAGCGAGAGAAATAATTTAAAAACAAAGAAGAAAGAGCAGAAGTTTGTTGAGACAAGTACGCCGTGCGAAGAGCGCGCACCGTACCCCGCATACCCGTTGTTGCATCACCTCTCTCTCTCTCAGAGCCGGAAATGAGAGCCTTTTGTGGCGAGTACAACTGCAGAAGAGACAGGAGACCCCCACACACGGAGAAAAAAGCCCTTTAGTCCGGCTTTCACAATTCCACAACAGCACAGAAAGAACTAGACGGAGCAGTACCGTTTAAGTCCTTCTCGAAAAGTTAGATCGAATTACGACCCAGAAATATACATACCAAGGAAGCTAGGTTTCTGGGTGTGTTCTGCAGCTCCCCTTCTTCAGCTCATCAGCGGTTACAGAACATTTGTTCCTGTTGTTTCTTCTTTCTCTTTTTCTTCCCCGGCATCTTCCTAAAAAAAAAAACAAAGAAAGGATTTTTGTGCAGCAAAGCTGACCGTCGGACGAGAACGCACGCCGCCTCCGGTCAGAAACAAACGAAACAGAAAAAGAGATCAGTAAAGAACGCAAAAAGAGAAAGGGGAATAAAGAGAAAAAGCAGCTTCCTTGCATTCTTGTTTGTGCACGTGCGATGGCACGGCAGATGCGCGGACGGCTCACTTCGCAGCCGTTGCAGATGCGTTCTTGGTAGCCGTCGGCTCGGCAGAGCTCGCCGGATGCTTGCGTATAGTAGCCTTGAACCACGGATTAGGCTTCGCTGCGGCCTTCTTGGCAGTGGGCACACCGTCATCGAAGTTGGCGGGGTGCTGAACGTGTGCGTTGTAGTCAGCGTACGCAATCAGCTCATCGCCTTTCCACTTCTGCTCAGCATCACCACGGAAATAGTTCGTTTCTGGATCTGGTGCCCACGAGAACTTGTCGGGGTAGATGGAGTGCTTGTGGTACTTGCAGTCCATCAGCGACGGCTTGCGGATTTCGTCGAGGACAATGTAGCGCACGCCCCACGCCTCCATCATCGATAGCGCCTGGTCCTTCGGCATGTCGCGAAACAGCTGCTTGAAGGTTGGGTCGTTCAGCATGTTCGTCGAGGCAATCTCGTGGTCCCACGTGGTGCGGGTGTAGTTGCCCAGTTGGTCGAATTGCGCCCCCGCCATTTTCACCGTTCGAATGTCCACGTTGTTGCGGTGTACCTCAGGGTGCACGAACTGCGCACGCGTATGGTGGCGCTCGAGCAGAAATCGAGTGCCTCGTCGAACCGTCCCCTGTGCGCCGAACATCGTCCAGCGGTCATTGTAGTGCTGGAAAGAGCTGCCAAGGTAGCGGGCCCTCTTCTTTCGCTCCTTGATAGAGATCAGCATGAGTTCCATCCTGTCCGGCGTGAACTGCTTCAGTACACGCGGGAGAGTAGGATTCTGAAGCACGATGAAAGACGGGGCGGTGAGACGGAGCATCTTCGACGTGCGTGTGCGATGCACAAGAGGTGTTGTGTGCACAGAGAGAGATTAAAAAAAAAATAAGCTACTAAAAAGAAAGGCAGCAGCAAAAGCGGTGTTCTCTTTGCCCTGCCCTCCTCTCCATAATAATACTCAAGCGGAATTTTTCCTGCTTTTGCTTTTGCTATTTTTCTACAAGACGGCAAGGAAACGTTGTGTTGGCGTTGTGGAGTTTCTGCCCTGCCTCGTTGAACGGAGAGAGATGGTGTTTTTGTGTTGGGTGCTAAATACGGAAAAGAGAGAAAACAAAGTGCCAGATAGGCACCAGCGCTAGGAGACAAATAACTTCTACGAACGATGCTATATATATATTCGAGTGACTAGCCTAGAGTAGTGGAAGGGTCCCCACAGACGCCTGTTCAAGCGTGTCGAAAGATTGCTTTCTGCGAGACCTGCCGCGTCAGCTGTCTTCTTCAAGGAAACTAAGGCGCCAAGAAAAATAAATATATCGCTTGTTGAGAGCGTCCTGTGCTACATCGTTGCCATCAGAACAGCAGAAAGAGAGTTCAAAAAAAAGAACAAGAACAGGATTAAGAACGCGTGAAAACGTTAGCCAGCGAAGCGAATGGGGCGCACTTCGATGCAAACCGCTAATATAGACCCTGGGAAAGACCAGCCGTTTGGTGCTGCTGTGAAGTACTGCACGTTTGAGGAGGGGAAAGAGATGGAATGTGCTGATGCCTTTGATCTTCAGACAACTCTTCGTTTTACAAATCTGTTTTATTTTGATCGAATACAAAGACGCGATTGGGGAACTCCTACCGTCGCGCAATACACTGCACAAGAGCCGTTTGTGGTGTGACAACATTGTGCACACCTTCCAGATAAGAATTGCGTCTTCCCCTTTTTTACACGAGCTAAGAGCCGTCGAGGGTCTCTGCTAAATGGTTTAACGCCGGTAATTGCTGTTCGTGAACCGGAAGAACAGCTTGTACCTTCCTGTTTGGTCGAAGCTAATTCGCACCCCACCCCGGCGGGTGTCCCACTGCTTTTTGCGGATACGATAGGCGACATCCGCATACGGCGGACCCACGCTGAAGACCAGCAAACAGTACTGGTCATTCGGACCTTCCGGTGCGTCCTCGATGCGAAAGATGTGGCGCATATCGCGCTTCGTGTTGGCGAGCGCAGGGTAGAAGAGCGTGAATTCGTACCACATCTCGGTGCGTGGGGGCGGGTTCGTGCGGCTGTCGTAATGGGTTCGATTATATTGCGTCCACGAATACCCTGTCTTAACTTTGCAGAAGCGGTGCGGCTTCATGAGCGGCGCCTCACCGTCCCCGTTGTTTGCAGCGCTGTTGCGAGCACCGCCGTGCTGCCGAGACCGCGACGACGCTGATGCGGCTGCTGTTGCGGAGGACGAGTAGCGACCCGGGTGGGACAGGTAATAATCCATCACCTCGCCTTTATACACCTCCTCGTCCTCCTCGACGGTGTCGTTTTGCTGTTGAAGAAGTTTGTCGTAGTACGCGTCATCAGGTACATAGCTGGTCGGAAGCCCTGCCTCCATTTGGCCAGGCAACGCCGTCGCGGCGGCTGCAGTGGACAGCTGTTGCTGTTGAAGCTGTTCCTGCAAGTTCCGCTGCTGCACGATGAGCTCCGGCGGGTTCACCGAGGAGGACTGATCAAAGCGATGGAGGCGATCGCGAGCCACCATCAAGCCCAGTCGCGCGTACACCATCTTGTAATACTCCGGGTTAACACCTCTCAAGTGGCGACTGGCCTCCGCTGTCAGGCGTGGCGCCGACGTCGCCGTTGGAGAGGACACCGCGTCCTTTGAAGATGTCGGCGCAGGGCAGCGCGAGAGTGCCAGCACATCGGCTAGCAGCGCGGAGGATTTATACAGCTGGCGTGGTTGACGAGTCGGCGACGAGGGCAGCGCGTCATCCTCGGTGCTATCGTCATCCGCGTCACTGCGATACACCCCGTTCTCTGCTGCTGCGTACGCCCTGTCATCGGGGTCCGGCGCAGGCTCCTTTTTGACAGTGCTGCTGCTTTCGCCTTTGACCACAGAGAATGCGTTGGGTACGTTGTCGCGTGTGGGGATACCATCCGCTGCTTCTGCCGGTGGCGGTAGTTGGCCTTCGGCAACTGCTACCTTGCCGCTGACGGCGGTGCCGCGCGTGGCGCTGTAAAGCAGTAGCAGCAGTTCTCTCTCGTAGCGTGGTGGCATCTTAAACACGTGCAGACGTGCGCTGTGCAACGACAGTGCGTTCAGGAAAGCTTGGACGCGCACCCAGTACTCACACGCCTTGTAGAGCGTGGAGGCGAGCGCAAACTCCTCCGTTGGCGAGGGCGGCTCGGCCAGCTCCTCACCGGTCTCAGCGGATGTTGTCCCCACAGCGTCCACGGCGCCCTCACTCGTGACTTCTTCCTCCTCACTCTTGAAGCCGCCGTATCGCTCATCGCGCCCCTTGGCTGATCTATCCCACGCACCACCGTAGGCCTCATCATCGTCGTCGTCGTCGTCCATACGTCCGGCCCTCTCCGCTGCCTCCGTCAGCCACGCACCCAACGCGCCTCGCGCCTCCACAAACTCGTTGATCTCCTTCACGGCCGTCTGAATTTCCTCGGCGGTGTGCTCGGCCACGAGGGACTCGCACAGGGCCGGGAGCGATGCGTTGCCTTTCGCAAACAGCTGCGGCACGAAGACGCGCTCTACACTGGATGTGACAATGTTTTGGGCTAGGCGCAGGAACTGCGTGGGACCGGCTGCGCGACTGCAGTCGAGGTAGTGCATGCAGAAGCGGATGACCAGCACATCCATCGGTTTGGCGGTGCGCACCACCGCTTCCGCAGCGGACGACGACAGGGCGGCAACGCCCAGACTGCCCCTTTCCCCGGCAGCGCGCTGTTGGCGTTGCATGCGAACCCGCTCCACCGCACGCGCTGCCGTTTGACGCAGCAGCCCACCCAGGGCCTCGCACGCCTCCTCCTCGTCCGTCCTTCTTCGTTTAAAGCTCATTAGCCTTGCACAACTTCTTTTTGAAAGATGGAAATCTAGAGACCAAACTAAAGAAGACTACCAGTTAAAATGCAATACACGTAATAGATGTCTTCGTTGGAACCATTAGCAGCAAAGACGAAATAAGCGGAGGTGTATGTTGTCCGAGAAGAGAAACAATAGTTGAGGACAGATCTGGTAGCACGCAGCTTTCGTGAAATCGGAGCGTGTGCAGCACACTAGTACGCAGGTGTGGTTGAATAGCTGGAGGGGATACTTTTATCTCTTCGAGTTACGTCAACCTTCAACCGCGCACCCCGCGCGAACAAGTAAAACGCAAAAGGCAGAAAAGGCGAGGAGAAGAAAGAAGAGACAAGGGGGGAAGGAAAGTTGAGGCGCTTCAGGGTCCACACAGAGCAATGGCATACACAGATGCCGCCACGGGGCGATGACAGACAGACAAAGAGGTGAACCGCAAGAGGCAAGAAGATCTTTGACGCCGCCAGCTGAGGTGCGTCGTCAATGAGGCCTGTGCATACCAAGACAAGGAAACGTATGTTCCACCGCAGAAGAGTGTTGGTCATGTTGTTTGATTCACTTGCAGTGACAGTGGAAACCGAACATGCGCCAGAATAGAGAAGACACCCAGCAGGCCGAGTATTCCCTTCTCGTTTACCAAGAAGAAAAAAAATGAAAGAAAGAAATGCCATGACGCTGCTGAGTGTGGCGGTACCACCGGTAACAATGACCCGTCCAATTACGCGTGAAACAAGTCAGCCACAATTAAATGCGGCTGTTTTTCTGAAAGCAAAAAAAAACCAAGAGAAAACAACGACAATAATAATTAATAAACTGCATCCGTTTCGGAAAGCACCTGAAGCAACGCGGGCAGTGCCGCGAAGCCGCGTAACCCGCGAAGGCACGTCTCTACAAAACCGCGCTTCGTTGGAGTTCCACTTGTGCCGTTGTGTATGTCGCAGCGCAGAAAGAAAAAGAAAACCAGTAAAAACACATGAGGATGGAATAAGCAACAAAGAAAAAGCACAGGGAAGAAAAACGAAGTGAAGAATGAGTCTTTATACCGCAGTGCAGTGGTGCATGACCGCCCGTGGCGTCGAAAGCGTGCGGCGTTTTAGCCTGACTCCATGCGATCGAGCCAACGTCGCACGTCACGGTCGCAACACGCCGCTTCCCTTACTCTTCTTCAATTTTGCGTGAAACACAAGAAATACTTTTTGCGGGGCACGCATAGCGTCTTATACTCACAGCTGCTATGCGTACACATGTGGTCTTTTCGCGCACACACACACATATATACGTGTGTTTGTCGAGACCACGTAACAGAAAAAAAAAGCGAAAAGAAATAGATCTGGCGCACTTGAGTGACACACGGCAGGCAGACGGACCGATCAGCCTCCGTCAAACTAAAAAGGGGCGTATGCTAAGCCCGCAACGATGCGCATCACCCGGTGCCGTCCATCACCTCTCCGTCGTGCGGAGCCAATGCACCACACACGCCTGCACGTAATGAGAAAAAAAAAAAGGAGCTACGCTTTCCTTTGCGTGCACGCGAAGGCTTTTTCGTGTGTGTGTGTGCAAAGCGCGCAGATCGCTTCACAAAATGATGACATCCCTACCGTGTTTTTTTGTTTTCTTGCTCACCAACACATGTAGTTTAGTCCGGTGCAGCGGTTCGTCGCTGCGCACGTCGCGGCCGTCAGGCCGGAGTTCGCGCCGGCAGCGGCAGCCTGTAGCACCACGTTGTTCCTCCACGCCGTCGGCACGCACCCGCAGAACGCGTTGCCGCTCAAGTCGGCTGTCTCCAGCACCGGCAGCGCGGCCCACGAAGACGCAAGCACTCCTCTCATATGGGTCTGCGATAGGTTCACCACGCGCAGCGACAACATGCCCCGGCCCCAATTGGGCAGCCCACCGCACGCCTGCGTCTCGCTTAGATCAAGCGTCTGCAGGCTCCTCATCCCATTCCACGCGCTCGGCACGTAGCCACGCACAGACGTCTTGCTCATGTTCAGCGAGCGCAAGCGCTTCAGCCCAGCCCAGCTGTCCATGAACGCGCCGGTGAGGCCGCTGTTGTTCGACACGTCAAGTGACACAACACGCACAGCAGACCCGTCAAGACCGCGCAGCGGAGACAGTGTGCCTGCCAGACCACGACCGCGCAGGTCCGCAGTCACGTCGCCGTCCGCCGCACATGACACGCCGTCCCACGAGCAATAGTCATAGCCAGTCCACCCACTCAACTGCGATGGAAAAGCAGCAGCAATCTCAGACAGAAACAGACGCGTCGCCTGCTCGTCGTAAACAGGGATGGAGGTGGTCGTCGTGGCAGGATCCCGCGTGGCCGGTGTAAAGGTCGGCTGGGGAGCAGGATTCGTCGTCGTCGGTGGCGCGGTCGGCTGGGGAGCAGGCGTCGACGCAAAGTTCGGCGCGTAAGGACACGCCTGGCGATTCAAGCAGCGGCTCACGTAGCAAGTGGACGCATCGGACGCGGCAAGATTAGCGGCGGCGCTGGCCAGCACGGCGTTCCCACTCCACGACGTCGGTACACATCCGCAGAACGCGTTACCGTCGAGGTTCACATGCTGCAGCGCTGGCAGCTGCGACCACTCCGAGCGCAGCGATCCCTGGAAGTTGTTGTACGACAGGTCTGCAACGCGCAGCATTGGCATCTGCCTCCACTGCGGCAAGTCTCTGCACGCCGCAGTGTGGTGGATGTACACCTCCTCCAAGCTCGCCATGTTGCGCCACTCATTCGGAATGTATCCGTGCAGCGACGTGTAGCTCAAGTTCATCACGCGCAGGTTCGCCAAGTTCTTCCAGTCGCTCTCGAAGTCGCCGTGGATCCCAGAATTGTTCGACAGGTCGATCGACACCACGAGCGACAGCTCGCCGTCTTCGTCGTCCACCTCCGGCATTTCGCCAACGAGGCCGCGGCCGCTCAGGTTTACGGATACCTCGCCGTTTGCAGCGCATGATACGCCGCTCCATGTGCAGTAGTCAGACCCAGTCCACAGCGGCCTCAGCACGCGCCTGTACTCGTCGACGAACTCCATCAGGAAGTTCAGCGTCGCCTGCTGCGGAGTCCGCCTCCCGCGAGCATCCGCACCGCCGACAAGCAGCAGCGCCGCCATCAACACCAGCGCAAACAGACGCGAAGGCAACACGTGCATCTTGTTCGAGTATCCGTGTGGAAGTGTGCGTGATGGGAGGGCAAACACAAACGTTGAGGACAGACCTTGTAGTGCGCAACTTGCGAGAAATCGGAGAGCGTCGAGTAAGCTTGTGTGTAAGTATAGAGGTAAAGATAGAGATTGGTTTTGTTTTCTCTTTGGTTCATGTCGAACTTCAGCCGCACACACCGAACGCACAGGTATCACGCGGGAGGAGGGGGGAGGGAGGAGGAGAGGAAAAGTCACCACGAGTGTACGAAGGGACGTCGATGGACCTCCAGCGAGTTCATCTGTCGGCGCCGCGCACGTTTCCCGCACGTACACGCCAAAGGAATAACGACAAAAAAAAACTTTACGCGAAGAATATGAACATGATGCTCCATCCGTCGCAGCGACTCCTTTCCGGTTTCAGAAAACCAGTGCAGAACAGTGACCTTGTTGGTGCGGCGGCGGCAGCTCATCCGAGCGCACCTTCCTTAACCGTCACACCACGTCGTCAACTTGGTGAAAAGGTTTTTTAATTGTTTTCAGCTGGGGTCTTAACAGAAGGTTTCATCGACAACGCAAAGATACGCACTTGAGCCAAAACTGTATACAACGTGTACTTGAAACAAGCAACGAGGTTTTTTTCTTCTTCTTCTGATTCATGCGCTTTAGCACAGAAGCGGCTGTCTGCTCTTGCTGCTGTTAGAAAGAGCTTGCAGAACCTGCTCCCCGGCAGATAACCTAGTAGCGTGTAGTCGCAGCAGAGGAGAGGCGAATTCAACCACCGCAGCATTTCGCTGACCTTGCCTGTGCATTCAAGCCAAACGTTTCAAGAGAAGATTTCCGTGAACGCATCTTGTGGACGCAATGACGGTGTGCGGATGTGTTGTTCAGTCCAACCCCAATGGCTCGCCAAAAAGGGGGCGATTACTCCTACAAAGGAAGCAAAAGAAAATACTCTCGACACCGTCTGCGATTCAGTGTGTCTCACTTTTGGAAAGTTTCATGAGATATTGAGTTTAAGCCGCATTTTTTGGCTTTCTTCAGCAGAGTCCTTTGACGAGGCAGTACCGATCTGATCCGCGACCGCAGCACCATTCACAGCAAATGGCAGGAAAGCTTCCACGGTCTGCCGCGTTACGGGTTGCTGCTGTCTCTCCGGCTATTTGCTTGGAATGCTGCGTGACCTCCTCCGTCGACTCTGAGCTTGTCCTTCTGAGCTGGCGAGGATGGGTTTGTCGGAGCCGCCCCTGGGCTGGCGCTGCCAGGTTGAGGTCAGCGCCCCCATTTTCCTCTTCCGATGAAGTCGGCAGCACGGCTTCCTCTTTGCAGGGTGCGACGGCGCGTTCAGCCACAATGGCCGTGATTGCTGCTTCCTTCCTTCCAGCTGGAGGCGCCCGAGATGACGGTGTGAAAACGCCGCTTAGTGCTGCGCGGATGGCGGTGTCAGCTGTTGTGTGAGAGACGTCATCGCACCGTGGGAAGAGACGGGCGGCGGTGAGTTGGTGGTGTTGCCGCTGACCGCCGACGGTGCTGTAGCGGTCGGTATGGCCTCCAGACTCTCGCGCGGCACGACCGCCGCACTCGGAAGGAAATGCGCATCGCTGCGGAGAACGGAGTCGTCGAGCGAGACGCTCTCCAATTCGCGGTGCTGGTGGAGCGGGGCATAGCGAGTGACGTTATCCGTCGACACACTCTCTGGATAACGCGGTGCAACGACGTGACCATCGCCGGCGTGGAGGTTAAAGTTGGAGAAATTGTGCGGATCGCCACTTTGACTACGTTGCTGCTGCTGCTGTTGCTGCTGCTCCCAATACACTCGCCGTGCAGCTGCCGCACCCGGTGACAACTCCACGCCGGGAGTGTCAAGCCCCATCGCGCGAAAGGCGTCTTCAGATAGTGCGGGGACGGGCACCACACGGTGCACCGGCTCCTGCGAAGTGACGTAAGGGGAAGAAGCGTGCGAGCCATCGCGATTTCGACCGCGCTGCAGCATCTGGGGGGAGGAACGGCTTTCTTTCATGGGCGAGAGGGGCGAGCTCTTAAAGGCGGTACCCTTCTCGAGAGCCGCCTCTGTCGCGGCAGGGGTGTGCGGCGTGGACGGCGAAAAAACCGGCGGCGGTGCTCCGCCGAGCCCGTGGCGGTGCGGCGGCTTTATCGTCCGCAAAAACTCCGGTACGGGGTGCGGAGAGCGGCGCACGGCCGCAGCAGATGAGCCGTCACGGGAGGCATTGTTGCAACCGCAACGTGCTGCGCTGACGCGGCTGGCCATGACTCGGCTGCGAAGTTGCCGTGGGGCGCGGCCGCCTGCGGATGCGTTGCGAGGTCGACGAACGTCGCCGGTGGACTTTCTTGCGCCTTCCAGATTGCCCTGCAGCTCGTGTGCGCGTTGTTTGGAGGTGGTTCCTGTGGGACCAGGAGCAGCGGCAGCTGTGTCGGAAGCTCGTGCTGGGGAAGTGCTGCCCTGCGCTTGCCCTCGCGACTGTGATGGGTAACGCGCGCCGCTTTCGCCCATTTTAGCAGACGGCGTCTCTGACGAGAAATCGGTGCGCTGCTGACGGTCCACTTGGCGCTGCAGCGTCTCCAGCAGAGTAGCGCGGCCGCCTCTTGTGCTTTCTTGACGCTCCTGCGCGGCGGGGGACGGCGAGGACGCGGTGGAAAGCACCTCTTCCTCCCCCTTCACGCCTTCGCCCCTCAAGTCGCTGGGTGCGCAGACGCCCCCGTAGTAGTGCAGCAGTCGGTGTGACTCGTACTGGCGAGCAGCAGCAGCGAGCATTTCGCGCGCCAAGGCGAAGGGAAGCCGCGTCAGCGTCTGCATCAGGTTGCTGCAGTGCTCCTGCTGCGATGCCGTCAGCTGCGCGGCCCACGCACGAGGAGCAGACGCGCCTTCCATCAGCTCTGCCGTCTCCGCCGCCACCTCCCGCGGGGGAGGAGACGGCCCTAACGACGTCGACGTGTTCTGAATGGGTGTCCCCGTCATCGTCGGCGTCAGCGGGGCCTGAGTCGCGGAGGCGGCGCGCTGCGTGGCGGTCATTGCGCTGCTGACCCCCCGCTGATGTTGTGGTTGCCGCGACACGCGTTGGGGGGGAACGCTGCGCTCATTCGACGGTGTCGGTGGACCGCGCGTCTCGGCCGTTGTCGGCGTGGAGACGCCACGGCCGTTGGGAAAGTCCTGTCGCTGCGGCTGCGGCGCCTGCAGTTTCACCGGTGTGGCCGATGTGTCAGGTTGATTAGTCGACTCCTGCAGGCGTTGGCGCCGCTGCTGGTGGTGGTGTGCGTAGTATTGAAAGGCGATGGCGTCTGCGCTGTTGCGGCGGCGACTGGGGACTGCGCCGTCTTTTGCAGCATTCGCCGCGGCATCTCCATTCGACAGGGGTGGCTGCCGCGATTGGGAAGAGCTCCGTGTGATGTCCTGGTGATAAGAGCGGCCTCCACTCTTTTCCCCGCGGAATACGGCGTCATCGCTTCCGCCTCCACCGCCATTGAAGGGGGCCGCGACACTAGCAGATCGACCGTAGGTGTCGTGAAAGAGTCTCTCGTGCGGCGTGCGAAGCGGCAGCGGCGGCGGCGGCCCACGCCCCGACGGAGTGCCGTTCGTCGCACCCTGCGGAGTGGAGGAGCTTGGCCGGCGCTTCATGCTGTTCATATCCTCTTTTGCCTTTTAATGTGCTCTCTTCGCCTTTCCTAACCGATGCCCCGACCAGATACGAGAACGACAGCTCGCACACGGCTTCTATCCGCCGTGTGGTACGCAATGAAAGAGCAAGTGCCACGCAGGTGAGGCTAAACGCAGCCCCACGCAGGAATCTCGCTCCGTCGCAAGCTCTTCCGCGCGCGGATGCGATCAAGGACTTTCCTGTTTTCTCACGCTGTCCTTTCAACGGACACAAACAAATTAGAACGCGGGCGGTAGAAGACGGGCTAAAAAAAAAGGTGTGCGCGTTCGCTTGCTCACGAACGCGTCTATTCTTTTTGTCTCTTCGTTTGCCTTCTCAACGCATGTGAAGGCGCCGTCGGAAGGGAAAAAATCACAGCCTTTTTTCGCTCCTGCTGTCGAAGTTGGAAGAGCACCACGGAAGACAGGAACAGAAAAGTGTTGCTTCTTTCTTTCTCTGATGCTGTGGTCGTGGCTGTTCACTAGCGCATTCTTTGGGAAGCAGGCGAACAGCAAAGAAAAACTAAAAGAAGCAGAAGGGCCTGTGCACAACACCGCGAACAACGGGAAGAAAGTATTGAGGTTGGTACAAGTACAATGAGGTGGAAGAACTGTAGCCGAAATGGAAAATGAAATTAAGAGTGCCACACGCACCGACTCGCAAAAAATAGACAAAAGCGGAAGAAAACAACAACAAAAAAGGTGATCGCACCGTGATCGTGCGGACTCAAGAGTGCGGTCGTTAGTTTGCCCCTGTGGTCAGACACAGTGCAGCTATAATAAAAAGAAGGAAGAGATATGCGACAGCGAAAGAAGGTGATATAAAATGGGTAGCTTTCTTTTCTGTCGAACTGTTCTGCACATGCGTATTCTCACAGAGCTGCGGCGCCTCGTGTTGTCTCGCGTTTCTACGAGAAGAGGTGGACCAGAGGATGAGGTGCTGACTACGTGGAAAAAAAATCCCGCTAATCTGAACTACCGTCAACTCAAACGCCACGAAAGAACGAGGTCGAAGAATTGCTATCATTTAAACAAAAAGAAGAGTTTTCGTTAAAGGAAAAAAGAAAGGGACAGGGGGGTAGACGGAGACGAATAGTTGAGGTGCGAGAGGAGCTCATATGTACATCGAAGAATAAAGAGATGCAGCTGGCTGATGATAAGCTCATCCGTTTAACCATCCTCTCTTCGCACGATGCAGTGACCACAACGTCGCTGCATGTGCACCTCCTCTCGTTCCGCCATCTCTCTCTCGCACACTCTCCCCGGTGGGCGGAGGAGTTGCGCGTGAGATAGACAATCAAGTCAGTTCATCCATTGTGTCTCTTCAAATCGAGACAATAACTATCTGATGGTCCAGAAAAAAAAAGGCGCGGAAAAGAGCAGCTGCCTGCTACTCCACTGGAATCGACTGCCTCCATTTCGGAGCCTCGAGTATATCAACGCAAAGAAAACCGACCCTTCCCCCCGAAGCCGTTGTACCTTGTTCGCTAAGTAGCATTTTTTTCTTTAATATTGAACTTTAGTAATAGAGAGATTAGAAGAAATAAATAACACACACGTGCTGTCCCCAAAAAAGCACCTCAAGCTGCCAGAACGCCGTGGCACGCGATGACAACAAGCTTCTTTTTATTCCAACGGTTATACAAGTGATGCAGAGCTGCGTACGTGACCGCACGACACACGTGTATGTTTGTGTTTGTAGGTGCTTCTTAGCACGTGTGTGTACGCGCACCAACGTGCACAATCCACAGCGCATGCCCAGTTGCCGCGGAGACAAAAAAAAAAGCATTTCTTAATTCGTGCTTCTGCTCCCGCGCACCACCCCAACACACCCCACACCCGTGCGATCGCCATCGTACATTCCTGTTCACGTCGCATATCCTTTATGCAAGCCTGAAGAAAGAAAGAAAAAACACCAACAAAGACACAAAAAAAAACCCGTCGAACCGGCCGATCTCAAAAAAGAAGAAGAGAAGAACAACAACAACAAAGACACGCATAGCGGGGCGGAGAACGAAGGAAGAACGGCAACAACCGAATGAAAATACGAAGGTTAAGGAGAGACACATCCAAACGGAGCGCGCGAGACGGATTGGGTAACTGCGGAGGAGGGCAGAGGCGACAAGGCCATCAACGGGAAGTGCCGACAACGGTGCATGCATCTCCTCGTGCCACAGCGGCAACTCCACAGTGCACTACGAGAACAACAGCAAAAAAAAAAAACTACATCACCAAGCTCTTCTGTGTTTCTCAAGTATTCCACGCCGTTATGTAACGCAAGGAAGGTCAAGCAGGCTACGACGTGTCCTGCCACGGCTCTCTCACGTAAGTGGTGCTTGTTTTGTGCGTGTGCTGGGCTCTTACAATGGCAGCCATGGTGTTGCCGACGTGTTACACCGATGAATGTCAGGACTGCTCCATCGCATACGGAGGAGAATGGGAAAACGAAGTCGATCGTGCAACGGCACTGAGTAGCGGCGTCATCACAAAAGGGACAGCGGTTGTGTCTCGGCCCAATCGGTAGAAGGTCGGTAAAAATGAGTTCCTTTGCTTTACTCCTTTCCTTTTCTTGCGCACAGGCCTCACCGTGAGAGGATCCCCCTCCCTCCCCCTCCCCTCCTTCCCCCGCAATACTTGCCCACATCGCCCTCTCTCCTTTCTTTTTGGTATTCCCCGGTTCAACTAGTATTTCTTTCTTTCTTCTTATCGCAGCGCAGTCTCTAGCTTCTCGTAAATGATAGTCTCCAGTGAGCGCGTCTGCGGCTCCACGTTGAGTTGCTCGTTGACGGAGTCGATCTTGGCGCGGTGCTTCGACGATTCGCTGATGAGGTTGACCAGCCACACCTCCGCATCGGACTTGGACATGTCCAGTTGAGCCGCCACGTAAGGGATGGAGACGACAGAGTGGAGCGACATGTACTTGCTGAAGATGAGTCGCTTCGCGTTCTCGATGATGTCCTCCTCGTAGTCGGCGAGGAAGTAGTCCTCCTTGATGGTGCGGCGCACCTCCGGGAGCAGAGCTATGGCGTCCTCGAAGGAAGCCTTCTGGATCAGCGTCACCAGCTGGGTCAGCGAGTCGGAGTACTCGTAGATGGACTCTACCAACTCCGCCGTGCTAGCGAAGTTGCCGGCGCGCGAGCGGTGGAGTAGCACGGCGGCGCAGATGTAGCGCAGGTAGTGTGGGCACACCGTCTCGACCACCTTTCGGTAGGGCAGGTCGCGGTCGCGGCGGTCAAAGATGAAGTACAGCAGCTGCAGCGAGTACTGCATACCGCCCTTGAAGAAGGGGAAGAGCACCCAATGCAGCAGCCACACCCGCGCGCGGACCGTCGTGGTGTTCGGCCCGCCGAAGAGGTCGTCTTCGCTCGCGTTGTGCAGGCGGCGGATCTCCTCGGCGATGCGCATAGCGGACTGCCAGTTGACGGCACCAATATCGCTCATCAGCTTGCCCCAGAGAATCATGTCGGAGGGCAACGAGTCGTAGCCGCTCACGCACTGGCAGAGCGCCAGCAGCTCGGAAGCGTCGCCGTAGGCACCAGTATCGTAGTACAAGTATGCCAGCTGGAAGATGGCCGTCATGACGCTGTGCGTGATGCCCTTCTTCTCGGCCAGGAACTCGTGCGACAGCTCGCCCTGTGTACGTCGCTCCGCAATCTCCGTCTCCATCAGTTTGAACTGGTACGTGTAGTTCTGATCCTCGAACTTGTCGAAGAACTCGGTGAGTGCCGGCTGCGCCGTGGCGGTGGTCGTGCGAATCAGTTCTTCCACCTCCGACTTGATGGTGCCATCCGGGTTGAGGCCGGTGGTCTGGATGAGCTGCATCATGGCATCGCCGACGTCCTCGCCGTTCTGGGCGTAGTGGTTCAGCAAACCTAGGGCAAGATGCTTGTCCATGAACGGCAGCAGCTTCGACAGCATGTCCATCGTGAAGGGGGCGGAGAGGACTTTTGGGGGAAAGAGATAATTGTAAAAAAAAAAAAATGGATTTTCCGACGGAGGAAAACGAAAAGAGGACGAAAGAAACTTCTTCTTTACTACGGCGAAGTGCGAAGAATAAATGGGAAAAGCGTGGGAGAGACCAACGCAGCCAACGAAGCCAAAAGAAAAGCGAGAGGAGAGAGAGAATGAAACGTGCAAGAAGAAAGACAAAGAATAACGTCGCCGTGGCGTATTTCCGTCTGTTGCTGTTGCTCGCGTTGTTCGGTTGGCAAACGCAAACTCGCGAACAAGGCGACTGCGTGCGTTTCATGTTGTCTCAACGGATTGGTCGGACGAATTAAACGGAGCTGCCACAGCCGCACTACGCAAGGCACTTCCTAAGGCATTCGCGGCTGGGCGGCTCAGAGTCCATTTGAGACACCTACAGATACAGTTTTACTTTTTATTTCAATTTTCAGCGTATCCTGCAGCTCTATGGGTGGGTACGTACGTACTTGGTGGTGACATTTCCATGCACATCTTCGCTCGTGTGCATGAAATCACGTGAGATCGAACACGATGATTTCAACGCTGGAAGGAGGAAGGGAGAAAGAGGAGGAGGGGAGGGGGGAGAGACGGAGTTCAGAAGTGGTGGAATTGCAAGTGAGGAGTCGGCGATCCCTCGCTTCTCACAACGCGAAGGTGTCCGCCGTTGTTAATGCTGCGGTGCTCCCTCCCCCCAGTTTCAACCTCTTTTGTTGTTGCCCTCTTTCTCTATCTCTCTTTCTCGATCAGCCACAAACCCTCGCACAAGCCGTGATCACGCACGTATGAGCTCCATCAAGTCTTTATAAACCGCTTCGCAGTACCGGTTCTCTGCCATCACCTGCTGCAGCACATCGTGCATGCGCAGAGAGTCGCGGTGTTTCTCCTGCTCCCTCCGCAGCGCGCGGATCTGATTGATTTTGTCATCCATCTGCCGCATCAGCCCACGCATTTGCTGGCTCGCCTCAACAGAGTCGCCGCGGGGGTCGCGCAGTTGATGTTGGAAGCGCTGGTACTCCGCACGTGCAGACGCCAGATCAGAAATGAGGGAGTGACAGACCGTGTTGATGGCGGAGCCGCTGTAGGCGTTGTGTCGCGCTGTTAGAGAGGTCGTCATACAGAAGGAAGAAGGTTGTGCCTTTCTGTTGTAGTCGTTGAGGCGAGGAGGATGAGCAGCAAATCCTTCCCTAAGCCCCGTACCACGAGATTGCGGGGAAGGAGAACGCACGCGCCTAGAGGACGGCGCCCGCTCGCGCGATCGCGTTCGGCGGGTACTGCGGTGCCTCTGATCCTCCCCTGCGTGTTTGCTGGTGGGCACAGAGGTGCTGCTGATGGAGGACGATGAAGAAGAGGAGGTGTTCGTACCGCAGGTGCGCGAAGCGGAAGAGGCAGTGGTGGACGACAGACCCTGCGAAGCGCTGCTTCGATGCGGCCGCGACAGCGCAGAACGATAGGGCACGGCGTCCCTCTTCTCCATATCAACGTTGTCGCCGAGGGGGGAACTCGGCCCCGTTGCTGTCGCCAACACCGGAGGCATCTCTCTCCCACAGCGCTGCAAATAGAGTCGCGGCCGCAGGTAGTTCTCCCTCTCAATATTCGAGACAAGTGCATCCACGTGGTGCGTCGCAGGCGAGGATGCTCGGGAGAGGCAGCAGGCGTCCCACTTCCCGGCCGGCACGAACCGCCGTCGTGGAACGCGGCGTGTCGGCGACGGCCCCGTCCACACCGTCGGCGGCACGTCGCAGCATTCGCAGCAGAGCTGCCGTGGGCGATGACCGCAATGCGTAGACAACGGCTCGTGCGTCGCACCATCGTGCTCCTTGGCGGTCCAGTCGTTGACCTCGTCCGCTTTCCTCGCCTCGACTGCGCCTTCCAAGCCGTCACGTAGGAGCCGCACTTTCTGTTGCAGCTGCTTCTGCTCCTCTAGGCACGCGTCAATTTCGTCACGATACACGCACTGTGTCCTCTCTGCACCCACGACACTGCGCTGCAGCTCTGCCCGCTCGGTGTGCAGCTGCGTCAGAAGCGTTTCCAGCGCCGCCTGCCGCTGCGCGCTCGCGTCACGATGCCGTTGCAACTCCGCTCGCCACGCGTCGTCGTGCTGGCGTCGCTGCTCTGCGACGCGGGTCATGAGCTCCTTATTCGCCGTCAACGCGTCTTGCAGTTGATCTCGCAAGGCATCCTCGCGATGACTTCGTATGGCGCGCTCCTTCTGCGCCAGTTGCGTTAGATCGCGTCGGTGCTCCTCAAAGGCGTCGGTCGCGCGTTGGCCGAGTTGCTGGTAGTGGTCCAGCTCCGCCTGCAGCGTGTGGGTGCGGCGCCTCAAGTCGCGGAGTTCGTTGGGCGGCCCCGCCACGTCGAGTCCCGGCGACGCCGACGACCGCGAAGGCGGCGACGTGGGCGTGAAGGCGGAGCCGGCGGCGTCGATCGGCGACACCGACATCGAAACGGGGGACAGCGACGACAGGGACATTTCGTGTGTTGCCACAATGCGGTGCTTGGTCGAGTTTTTTTGCGCTTCTCCGATGGAGTGCAATTGGTGATTGACAAGCGCGAAGGAAGAAGTGGCCGTGACGATCGGAAAAAAAAAAAGAGAACAGAACTGAAAGGAGTGTTATCCACGCAGCCCTGCAACGTCTCTCCGAGTCTAGCGATGGTGCACGGATAGGTATGATATCGAAAAACGGAGAAGAAACCTCTTGCCGGTTCAATGAAGGACAATTTGTATGGAGTTGCTCGTAGTTCTATGAGTGATGACGTTTATGTAGTCGCGTGAATTTGATGATCGTTCACGAATGCGCAGGGGAGGGGGGAATGCGCTACAGGGGAGGGCCGTTATTCATCAGTGAGTTCTCTTTTTGTTCTTCTATGAGGTGCCACGTGTGGAGGTGCGGCACAACTTCTATGAGAACGACTTCTTAGTTCCTTGGTGCTTTCGAAGGAGTGTAAGAGCGAGACAAAGAAAAGTGAGAAATATAGGAACTTGCAGGCTACAGTGGCATTTGTTGTTGCTGTTGTTGTTGTTTTTTCACAGGCGAGGGGCGCGTACAACGCTACATTGCATGAAAACGGAAGAGACACCGATATCCATCACACTCCCCACGGCTTCTCTTCACAAAAAACGCAGCGACAGTGTGTCGACGGTGTCCATCATACCGGGGTTCTTACAGAAGTGTAACCTAGGCGTAAACGCTTGGTGGATTCAGCACAACAATGGTTGGCCATCCGTGCAGATGCACCCTTCTCGCAGCTAAAAGCTTCACATTATTCTTACCGTTGCTCTTGATGTTGTTGGTGCGTATTACGGCGTAGCTTACTACAAAAAAAAAGCCAACGTTAAACGAGACGGTTCACGCGAAAAGGCATCGCCACATCAGCGGAGAGGGGAAAAGTTTTTTTTAAAGGCAAGAGGGCATGGATGACGAACGCGCCTACGTTGACCCGAGTCGCAGCACACACGAAAAAGGAGGGGAAGAAAACCCGGAGACGTCAACCACCGTCCTGGCCCTGGATGAACGCCCGCACTCCCTCGATAAAATCGTGGCAGCTGACGGCCACCAACACCTTGCCTTCCTCGTACAAATCGCGGGACTCGTCGTCATCGCTGTCACCGCTGTCGTCGCTATCTGACGACGTGCTCGAGCTGGAGCTGGAGCTGCTGTCGTGCTTCTTGCCCTTGAAGGTGGTGTAGCGCTGCAGCACCTCACGGCGGTGCTCCATCTGCACGTCAAAGGCGAAGAGGCCTTCCTCACTGACGATGCAGTAGCCGCGCTCGTCGTAGAGGGTGTCATCGCAGCCGTAGTAAAGCATCTCCACCAGCTGCGGGCCGTAGGAATGCAAAGGGCAGGTTTCGCTGCCGATGGAGCCGCAGAGGCCCTCCAGCGTGGCCACCATGGCCTCCACGTTCTGCTGGTTGTTGCGAGAGAGGAAGTTGTTGTAGAAGGGACGACACCACATTTGGAACAACTCGTGTGCGGCGTCCACCAGGTCTGCCGGCGAGGCCACGATGACCGCACCAGACTCGTCCTTCCGCTCCGCAAGAAGGTGCTCCATCAGCAGCTCCGTCACGATCTCGCACATCTCGGGGTAACCGAAACCGCTGGTCAGGCAGACCGTAGACATGTCGTAGCTGCTCGCCTCAATGCGGCCGGGGTGCAGGAGGGCGGTCTCGACGTGGCGTTGAATGCTGCGGCGGAACAAGCCACGCTCGTCATCCTCTTCGGAGAAGTCGTCCTCCTCGTCTTGTTGCACCGCGCGCGCCACCGGGTCCTCCGTGAAGAGGGCCGTGGTGGGAATGATGCTGCTGCTGTATCGCTCCTCCACGGCGTGGCCGCGGCCGTTCTGGCCGACGAGCAGCACGTCCGTCCCGCGAGCATCGCCACCGTCCACGTCGCTCGACGACGAAGAAGCAGCACCCGCAGAGGAGGAAGGAGCGGCGGAGGATGCGCCGCCATTGCGGGCGACGCTTTCATGCTCGGCATCCTCCTTCATCGCCTCCGCCACATCGCACTCGATGGCCACGTGTGACAACACCAGCGAGGCGCCGCCCGACGTCACGCCGTCGATAATGCAGCGCTCGCCGATCACGGCGTAGGAGAGCTCCGCCCCATCGCGGATGATCGCGTGCGGGCCGACGAGGCAGCCCTCCAGGGAGCACCCCGCGCCAATGCGGACGCCGTCCATAATTACACTGCTGCGGAGGATAGCCCCCTCGCCTAGCTCGACACCGGCGCCCAGCACCGTGCCCACCAGCTCCACCGTCGCCGGCACGTTCACCTGCTCGCCGACGACGACGTTGGGTCCCACGTTGCTGCTGGCGCACTTCGCCGTGGTGTGTAGGTAGACGGTCTCGCAGAGGGAGGCGACGGCGTACTTGGCGACCGCCTCGGCAAAGCAGCTCTCGCGCGTCATGGGAAAGAGGCGACGGGCGCACACGTCTAAGTTGGCCTGGATGTACGCCTCGACGCCGTTCATCGACTCCACCACGGCCGTCGTGGACGGGAGCTCGATGATGCCGAAGACGTTGCCGAAGATCTCCGCCTGGCCGAGAAGAGAGAGATTGAGGAAGCTGTAGAGGTCGCGAATGTGGAACTCAATCAGCGACAAGGCCTCGCTGCAGCAGAAGAGAAACCCTGTCGGTGTCAAGTCCATGCGCACCGACTGCTGTGCAGAGCCGTTAAAGACCACCGTCGGCGGCTCCGGCGCGTCCTCGCCGTTCTCGAACCGCGCCATGTACGTCACCACCTGCGTCGCCTTGTTCACGACGAACATGGTGTGGTGCTCCTTCGGCGCGTACGGAGCCGCGTAGCTGCGCAGGCGGAGCATGTCGGACGTTTGCTGGATGCTAAGCAGCCCGTGCCGCAGGTTTGTCGGGGATATGATCTGCTGCGCCGCCGCCTCCTCCGCCTCGCCAAGGTGATTCACGAGAGAGTTATGCTGCGCCGCGACGAGCGAGGCGCGGGAGGACACGCACAGCAGCGTCGCGGCGTACTTGCCCACCTTGCGAACGCGTTCGAGGTGCGTCTGAAAGCACACCCGCAGGTTCGCGAAGGAGGCGATGCTGTCGATCGGGACGAAGAGGAAGGAACCCTGCTGCTCCACCACGTTGCGCTCGCGCATTTCCTGCGCGGCGTCGGCCAGGCTAGCGATGCGGCGCGCGCACTCCACCACGTTCACCCGAATCGAGTCGCTCTGCGTCCACGGCTTGCCGCGCGCCGTCCGGCACGTCGATAGATGTGCTATGGTCGCTACTGCGGACGACGCGTTGAGCAACACCGTCGCCTCCTCTACCCCGTTCACCACCAAATTCTCCAGCACGTAGTCGATGACGGAGGTGTTGCACACGGGCAGCAGCGCCGCCGGGAGCCGCGGTGACGGGCTCAGCGGGCTCAGCGGGCCAACGGCCACGAGATGGCCGCCATGCATGCGCATGGGCAGCAAAGGTTCACCGATGATAACGGCGTGCAGCTTCATGCCCTGCCGCTCGCCGCGGTCGGCGACGCCGCGTCGACTGCCCGCGAGGTCCATTAGGGCGATACGCTATTACTTGCTGGTTTCTTTTTCCTCTTCAACAAATCGACTTCGTTTAGAAGAAGAAAACAAACAAATAATGTGTGTACTTATTTGTTACCACTTCGATCTCAGTTCTTGTGAATGTGAAGTCTCGCGCTGTAATACACGCAAGCTGCGTAGCGACGATAGAGAAGCAACAGTGGAAAGTGAGAAGAAGGCAGAAGTGAAGAAAGCAGTGAAGAGCTATTTACGCATGTGGAGAGCGTGACCTTTTTAAGTGGCTTGAATGGCTGGATCTTACTGCCAAATGATTCAAGACGATGAAGGCGGAGCAGTTACGGTTACTGATCCACTGTAGCGGCAGGTGCGTGGATGTGGGGGAATCTATATAGTGTTTTCATTAGTTTTTCTACCCTTTCCCTTTCACTTCACTTTCAGCCTTTTAGGGTCCGCTCCGCATGCGTTCAGGCGTGTGTGGGTGTCCACCTCACCGCTATGAGCGCTCGTGACGCAAACGAAAAAAATAAAAACGAAGAATGGCACATCCACGAAGAAAGAAAAAGGAGCCGCAGACTCGTACATGAAAGCGCTGGGTGCAAAGCAACATCCATATTATTGACGGGAAAAGCATACCAGAAAGCGATGGCCTTAGTCGCTGAAGCTGTAATCCGAATCTGACTCCGACGACGACGCGGAGGAGGAGTCACTGGAAGAAGAGTCGGAGGAGTCGCTCTCCTCGCTGGAGTCACCACCACGACGCTTGCGCTGCGATGCCGCCTTTGCACGAGGTTTGGCGGCGGACGATGCGGCGGCCTTTCCATTCGTCGTTGCCGTAGTGCCCGACGGCGTCTCCGTCTTCGCCTTTGTGAGGCCGAGCAGCAGAAGGTCGTCATCGTCGTCGTCGAGGGCGGTGCTGCGGGGGGCCAGCATCGAGTGCCCGTTCATGCTTGCGGCGGTGCTGGTACTTCCAGAAGGCTGCGACGATGTGGCGGTGGTGGCCGTCATTGCTGACTTTGCTTTAGCGGCGGCAGTCCTTGCGGTTGACGAGGGAGCCGTAAGCGCGTCGAGTCCAAACCCATCCAAGTCGAAGTCATCCCTCACGTGTGTCGCTTCCTTTGCGGTTGGTTTCTCGCGCTTCGGCTTTCTGAGCGCCGGCTTCGGGCTGCTGCTGCTGCCACCACCATCGCTATCGTCGTCGCTGTCGTCGTCGCTGTCACTCTCGCTCTTCTTCCTTCGCGTGCGCTTCTTCGCGGCAGTCTTCGCTTTGGGCGAGGCAGACCGCGGCTTTCGTTGCGACGCTGCCGCGGCCACCACCACCGGCGGTGCCCCAGCGTCGCCCATACCCACGATGTTGCCGCCCTCGTCGTCATCGTCGTCGTCATCATCGTCCATCCAGTCGTCCTCGTCGAACTCGCTGTCCTCGTCACTGTCCTTCTTCCTTCGCCGCCGCCTCGCTGCCTTCTTCGGCGGCGGTCGCGTGCCCGCCCCACCGGCAGAGGAGGCGCCGCCAACGCTTGCGTCATCGCCGCCAGCACGGCGCCCCGTCGCCTTCGCAGCCTTCTCCGCATCCTTCTGCAGCTGCGAGCGGGCCTTGTCGGAAAGGATCGGCACCCGCAAGCGGCGAGAGTCGAAGGGCTTCTTCTTTTCCATCTTCTTGCGCTGCACCGTTGCGATTTCCTTCTCTCGGTCCGCAAAGTAGCTCTCCAGCTTCTCACGCAGCACCTTCAGGTCCTCCGTCCAGATGTCCTTTGGCGTGCGGGCCTCCATGAGGGCCGTGTCGTGGCGCGCGCGCTGCAGCTGTGCCTCCAGCCGGGCAATCATCTCCGCCGTCAGATTCCACAGCTTCATGCCCAGCAGGTAGTCGTACGCGCGGGTCGCACGACGCAGCTCAGGTGTCTCACGCGCCTCTGTGTCCTCCATGGCAGCGGGGTCGGCAGTGAGTCCGAGAAGATTCTCCTCGTCGTTCGCCTGCGCACTGGTCCGCTGCTCCTCCTCATCCTCCTCGACCGTCATGGCGGACACTTTCTTCTTGGAGTAGGGCGGGAAGGGCAGGTACTGCCGGCGCTGCAAGTCGTCCAGCAGCTCCTTCTTCTTGCGCTTCGTCACGATCAGCGTGCCCTCGATCACCTCGCGCACGAAGCGGACCATGTTCTCCAGCTTGCTGGTCAGTCGACGCAGCTCGCCGAGTAGGTAGTCCTTGCGTTTCGCGTAGAACTCCAGGCGCACCAGGTAGAAGTCCTTCAGCAGCGACTCGGCATCGAGGTACTTAGTGATCTGGCCCTCCCTGTTGAAGGCGATAATGTTGGTCGCGTGCACAAACTCCTTCAGCTGCAGGCGCTCCTCCACGACGTCCTGCGCCACCCACTGCTGTAGCACCTGGGGGTGCAAGAAGACCTCGAAATCCACCGTGAGATCCGTCGTGTACTCACGGTACTGCACCACCATCTCTTTCTCACGCAAATCTTCGAGAAACTTCTTGTAGTTCTGCGTCCACACACCGATCGGCAGCTCGGTTATGCACACCACGCCGTCGGGGCGAATCTCGTACTTGCCGTGCGACACGAACTTACCGGGCTCCTTCTCCTCCATGGCGCCAGTGAAGCCGAAGTACCACGGCTGCATCTTCTTCGTATCCTCGCCGCGCATCAGCCGCTCCAAGTTGTCGATCACCTCGAAAGGGTTGTAGCTCGGGATGTTCGTGCTGAAGCCGGTACCAATACCAGCCGTGCCATTCACCAGCGCCATTGGAATGACGGGCACGTAGAAGTACGGCTCCACCGACAGCCCGTCGTCGTCCTTGTACTCCACAATGTAGCCGTCTGCCGGGTGAAAGATGGCGCGGGCGACCTGCATGAGCCGAGTGAAGATGTAACGACCCGCGGCGTGGTCCTTGCCGCCCTGTAGACGGGTACCAAACTGGCCGTCCTTGCGCAGCAGCGGGACGTTGTTGCTGCCGACAAAGTCCTGCGCCATCGCCACGATGGTCTGCACGAGCGACTGCTCGCCGTGATGGTAGGCGGAGTGCTCCGAGACGTAACCGGCCAGCTGCACCACCTTAATCGAGTTGACGAGGTTGCGCTTAAAGCAGGAGAAGAGAATCTTGCGCTGACCCGGCTTGAAGCCGTCAATTGCACTCGGAATGCTGCGCTCGCAGTCCGCGATGGAGAAGAGAATGAGTTCCTTGTCCACGAAGTCCTTGTAAGACACCTGGCGCACGTTGTAGTCCATCGACTCATTCACGTTGACATTCGTCTTGAAATTCGTGATCCAGTCCTTGCGATCCTCAACGCGGTCCTTGCCGAACGCCATCACAATCCGGTCCTCTTCTTGCGGGCTCTGCTCATAGAAGTCGAGGCGATGGCGATCGATGTTTTCGAAGTACTCGCGGCCTTCCTCTGCGCCAGATGTGCCGAGACCTTTGTAGTAGCGCAGTTGGTAGTTGCTGATGTTGTCGCCAATCGCCTGCTTCCACTCGAAGTAGTCCGGCATGGAGAAGAAAGAGATGGCCTTGGCAGCCCCGCCGTGCCCCTTCGGACGCGCCTTCACGATCGGCGTGATGAACTGCTGCAGAAAGCCGGGGATACGCAGCAGGTTCGGCCAGTAGCAGTGGATAAAGTTGATGAGCAAACCTTTGATGTGCGACCCGTCATGATCCTGATCGGACATGATCATAAGATGCCCGTAGCGCAGACCATCGACGTTCTCGTACTTCTGACGCAGATCCAGCCCCATAATCTTCATGACGCTCTGGATCTCCTCACACTGGGCCAGCTTCTTCAGCGAGGCCTCGCGCACGTTGAGGGGTTTGCCGCGCAGCGGAAACACACCAAAGTAGTCGCGGTCCTTCACGGCGAGGCCGGCCGTGCAGAGCGTCTTGGCGGAGTCGCCCTCTGTCAGGATGAGCGTGCAGCGGTGGCTGTACTTGCCGCCCGCCTCGTTCGCGTCGTCCAGCTTCGGGATGCCCATAATCTGCTTCCGATCCGACGAGCGCATCTTCGACGCCATCTCCTTCGTCAGCTTGCTGTTCGCCATCTCCACCGAGCGCTCCACGATGCCGGAGTTGACGATGTAGTCGATGAGGCTGTTTGGCAGGTCGCACGTGCTACCGAACTTTATCTTCGTCGTGTTGAGCGTCTCCTTCGTTTGCGAGTCGAAGCCGGGATTCTCGATGAGGCAGTTGAGAAAGAGGAAGATGTGTGGGCGAATCATGTGCGGCTTCACATCCGTCTTTCGCTTCTTCTTCGCCTGCTCCGTCACCTTTGTCACGATCTGATCCATGATGTACTTGACGTGGGTGCCGCCACGCGTGGTGGCGATGGAGTTGACGAAGCTCACCTGCTGAAAGCCCATGTTGGAGATACGCACGCACAGCTCCCACCGGTCATTCACGCGGGCATAGCTCGACGCCTTCTTCTCCTCCCCCATTGTGGGGTACAAGTCCACGTACTCTGGAAACGTCGTGCACGCGATTCTCTCGTCGTTGAGGAAGCACTTGAGGGTCTTGTCTGTGCACCCCGCCACGTCGTAGACACGCCGCTTCATCATCAGCAGCATGTCCTCGGTGAACTTCGCCACGTGGAAACGGTCGAAGTCGGGGTAGAAGGTGACCATCGTGTAGTCGGCGCTATCGCACGGCACAATGACGGCGTCGTCGTGCTGGAGCATGTTGTTCGTCCACTTCATGTAGAACTTCTTGCGCGACCGCCCGTGCACCGTCTCTACCTCGAACTGCTTCGAAAAGACGTTCGTCAACTTCGCGCCGAAGCCGTTGCGGCCGCCGGTCACTTTCGCCTCGGCGTCGTTGTAGTTGGACGAGGTGAGGAGGTGGCCAAAGATCATCTCCGGCACCCACAAATCGTGATCCCGGTGCTTCTGGATGGGGATGCCCTCGCCGTTGTTGTACACGCGCACGTACTCGTCCGTCATCCACACCCGGATGATCGTCTGCCCCAGAGGATCGCGCACCTTGTTGTCCGCTGCGTTGACGAGGATCTCGTCAAAGATCTTGTACAGCCCCGGTATCCAGGTGCACTTGCGCTGTTTCATGATGTTCTCCGCGTTGTCGTAGACCCACATGTCATCCGTCACGGGCTCGATTGTACCGATGTACATGTCGGGCCGCGTGAGAATGTGCTCATGTTGCGTCTTTTTCTGATATATCTGTTCAACAGTGCGGCCCATCTTTGCTTTCTGGATTTGAGTAACGAAATGAAGAGGGAAAAAAAAGGTATTATCTATGCGATTCTGGTTTGTACCGGAGCACAACAAACAAATATATAGCTACGGGTGTCTGTGTAAGCGTGCAATAGTACTGTATGGTTGTAGATTGTAAGGGAAAAATAATATGTAGGAATGTAAGTTCTTTTTTGGATGGCTTGCTATTTTTTTTTTGTTTTTAATGGAAGTGTGCAATGGAAAAAGCAAAAAAAAAGAATTTAAAAAAGCACAAAGATAATTTAATCGGAAACACGAATAACCAGCAAGACAGAACGTCTCGTATTTCCTCTCACAGTCTTGGCCTCCTTTTTCTCTTTAAGTGTTTTACAGCTGCAACGCCCGCGCCAAGCACCGCGTAGCTCCCAATAAATGACAAAGCAACAAGAAAAGGAAAAAATGTTATTAAGTTCCGAGCGCGGTAGACAGCCGACACACTCTGAAAAGCAGAGAAGCCAACAACAAAAAAGAACGCAAAAACGCCGCTCTTGAGGACGTGGCACGCTTCGTTGATTTCCTTTTTCTTCTTTTCCGAAGCTCTCAACGGTCTTTCTATTTTATGCGCCAAAGGTATATTTTTTTTCGTTCCCTTAGATGTACTGAGTGTGTATGTGTGGTGGGGGGGGGGGAGTAATATATATATTTAGTTGTGTGTGTTGCCTCGCACAGCGACGGGTAGCGTAGCAAACCAAATTGACACCAGTCGAGCGGAGAGGTGAACACAAAAGGGACTGTGAAAGCATGCAAAGAAAAACAGAGGAAGAGAGGCGCCGAGTGGAGAGTGGAGCGAGGAAAGACAAACGTCGTAATGAAGCAAACATTGGTGGCTAGAGCAGGTTGTGCCGCGGGTTGCCATTACTACTCCTCCAGCAGACGGTTCAATCGCAACGCGTTCTCTCCCTTGAAGTACATAGGCTGGCGTACATCACGGTGCCACTCAATTTTCGCGTCGTGGCATTCGCCGTGCAGTCGGAACAGATCTGCTGAAGAACACGCTGGTTGGTCGTGAGCTGCTGAAACGCTCTGTAAATGCGTGCTAAAAGGGAAAACAATATGCGCTCCGGCGTCAATCTCGAAAGCGTGGCACATCAGAATGATCCTCCGATCCGTACTAGCAGAAAAGCAGCACACAATGGGGCGTACAACACTGCAGATGGTCGAATCTGTTTTCCCCTTCTTTCTTCTCCTTCATTCCTCCGCTGAACTCAGGGCTATTTCGTTCGACCGCGTGACCTGAGCAACGCAGGTTCAAACACCGCGTGCGTCGCGCTGCCCTCCCACCGGAGCATTTCATCGTACATCCAGTCCACGTACCGTTGAGGAAGGAGAAGCTGAATACTCCGATCTTCGCTGCTGTGGTGCAACACACCCAAACCCAGCAGCGTCTTGAGCACGTCTGCCTCCTCCAGGCGCACAGCGGCGGCAATCTCTTTGATGGTGGTCCGACCTGTAAACGTGGTTGGCGATGAGGACTCGTTGTCGATGGCCGCCGCGTTCCATGCAGGCTTCGTAGGAGACGCACACATGGGTAACGGCGCAGGCAGCTGACGTCGTCTCGCGTTGCCTGCACTCGTGTAGTCATCGTCATGATTCTCGTCGCCCTCCGCGACTTCCGCGTCGTCGTCTTCACCAACTTCTACAACATTCGCCGCCGCAGCAGCAGCAGCAGCAGCAGCCCTGCGAGCGCGTTTCCGCGTGCCCGCAGCGAAACCCCATCGCCCAGTCTTGCCATTACCACCGTCACTGTTGTCTGCCTCGTTCCTTTCATCTTCGGTGAACACCGCCACCACGTCCAGCGAGACGTCAGGAGGTTGATGCTCATCTCTCCGCTTTTCTGAAGAAGCCACAGCAGCGACGCCGTCCACGTCCACCGCCGCTGCCCGCCGCATCTCGTTCAGCGTTGCCTTCATCCACCGCACGAGTGCGCGTCGCCAGTAATGTTGATAGGCCACCGCGCCGAGGTCAGACAGCGGCTTTTCTGGAGTGCCAATCTGCTTTCGCCGGTAAGCAAGCTCGTAGCTGACGGCAATCATAAACTGTCCGATGTTGCGGAGTACCGGCGGCGGTGCGGAAGAAGACGCAGACACGTCCGATTGCACTTGGCCACGGGCCGGATTTCCTAACGGCGATGCTGCAGGAAGAGGTGGGGGGCGGGGGGCGACCCTGCGGCCAAAACACGGCAGCGTCGCAATACAGGCCAGGTTGTACTCGATCACCTGCTTCTCCCACGTAAAGAAGCCCGCAAAGAACATGGCGGACTCGTCAGACACGTAGGACGGGAAGTAGCGATGGTGCAGGCAGACAACGTAGAAGTAGTAGCTGTGCACATCATGCCCAGCCAGCTTGTTCTCTAAGAAGGACTTACCAATGAGAAAGAGCTGCCTGCAGTAGGTGACGTGCTGGCTGCCGTTGATGCGGAAGAGCGACAGACCGCGCCGTTCATCGCGGTAGATTTCTTCACCTGGCGGTCGCAGCCGCCCTGCGCGGTAGGAGCGCGTCTCATAGTGCAGCTGCGCGAAAGTGGAAAAGATGCGGAGCGAGAAGGGGCAGAGAAAAGCATCACGGATGTACGGTTGCGGCTGCGGTATGCACGATTTGGCTACCGCGCCATCAGCACTTGCGGCGTGGTTCTGCTGCTGCGCACTCGCACCGCACGGCAGCGTGGGATCGTACTCGCTGTTGAGCAACCCGAAGGGGGCGTAGTACCACGGTGCAAAGACATAGTTGTTCAGATAGACGAAGTAGCGCACCGTCGTCGGTGTCCGGCAGTCACGGAGGAGTCGTTCCTCGAGGTAGTCGAGCTGGCGGTGTGCACGCTGGGTGCGGGCCATGCCAGGGGTGACTTCGTCGTAGACATCGCTGAGCCACGGCCGGCGCAGCACACGTGCGAGCGGGGTCCAGTCGTCGGAAAGACCGCGTGCCGCGGCAGACGCAGATACGTCCTCTGAAACGCCTGAGGCGACGGACGCGTCATGTGGAGAGACAGCACTGTCCCCAAACGCTAACACAGCACTGTCGAGCTTCACGTAGACCCGGTGCAACGGAAACCACCCACTCAGACGGTGGTCCGCGTCTTTGATACGAACAAAGGCGTACAAGCTGTCCTTCTCTGTAGCGGAAGAGGCCGTGTCGTTTTTCTTTAAGAACGCAGGGGAAGAACTCGTCGGGAGGTGAAAGGCGTCTGATGTTTCCGGCGAGCTTGGCGAAGGTCCTGCGGCCTCGGCAGCAGCGATGCTGACAGAATTGCGTCCACCGTTGGAGGTAGACTGCCACAGCTGCCGCACTTCCAAGATGACCCCCGGCACACACGCCTCTTGAGGATGTCCGCCGGTGTGCTCGCCGCCGACGGCGCCGGTCGTACCGGCAGTACTAGTGGTGCCGGCATTCGTGGGGAGTTTGCGGTGGAGCAGTGCAGGGTAAAGTGCAACAGGAAGAGCCACCGCACAGCTCACCTCTTGTGCACCGCTGTCTCGCCTCATGGGCGCGCGTTGTGTTTTGTATGAATCTATGATTTCTCTCGCCGTTTCCATGAGGGAATATTTGGAATGTGGATGTGCATCGTTCCACGGAAAGCAGTAAAAGGGAAGAAAGAAACGTCAAGAGAAAAGGACCATGCGTGGGAGAGGAATGGACGGCGCATGGGAAAAAAGGGGAAGAGAAACATGAAGGCAGAACGCATCCGCGCGGCGGTTCAAGATTTGAGGTTACATTCCTGACAGCACAGCCATTTGAAGCCATAACGCGCTGTTGTAATCGATCTATCCTTTCGAGCACACCTGTACCCCGTCATGCCGCATAACAGGTTGCTTGCCGTTTCCCTCTCCGGCGTTCACAAGGCACGAAACCAAGAGATTCGTCGAACGGTCCTTTCCTCGCAGTACACACGAAGGAGAGCACGAAAGGACACACCTTCGCCAATTCTGTTGCTGATGTTCATCTATATATAGAAATATATATGTCTTCTTTTTGGGCCGCAGAGGGAGCAGCAATGGTGGAAAAGACAGAAGAAAAAAAAAAGAAGACACGTCAGCACACAATCGCTCGCAGCTCATATCAGCATCCTTCTTTCTCCGTTCTTCTCTTCTTCTTTTTTATTATTATTTCGTCATCACAGCTACGATAGATAAGAATAGAAAAAAAAAAGAGGAAGCGAGAAGTGCCTTTCTGCGTGCGTGTGCGTATATATTGACAAAACAAAACCCTAGACAAAGTCAAAGAAAGAGAAAGGGGAGGGCGAAATGCGTGACGAGACGTGACAACCTCTGTGTGTGTGTGTGTGCTTTGTTGTTATTTGTGTCTACATTTTCGTCCCGCATTTCTCTCTTTTCCTCTTCTTCCGCCGATTCCACCGCTCCACTCACCAATTCCTCCACCTTTTCCCCTAAAAAAAAAATTCGAACACTTAAGCACAACTGGTTTTTTGATTCACGTTCATATTATGTTTGATTAATAATATTCATTTTGCTGTTGCGGTATTATTATATATTTTCCCTGCACTCGTCGAGCATGAATGTCTTCCATGACCGCAAGACAATGAAAAGAAGAAAGAAAAACTTTTTTTTCATAAAGAAACGAGCGCATCTTTTGAATGGTTAAAACACCTCATCGATGACATTGCTTTCTGGAAGCACCATGTGAGACACTATCACCAAAGAAAACAAAAACAAAAGAAAAGGGAAAAGAGCGCGCAAGTCAGCGATCATTAATATAAAGAGGGGGTAAAAAAAAAAAAGCGAAGAGAGGAGTTTTCGGCTTTCTAACTAGAAAGCCGAGAACAGCCCATGCCACCCACACGCAAGAACCGTTGTCTCCTCCCAGTTCTCGTGGCTTCGTCTTCAACCCTTTTTGGATAGCGCGAACACGACAAAAAGAAAAGAGGTGTCAGCATCTAGCAAAGGCAATGCCCTTCGACAAAAAGCCCGAAACAGCGCCGTGCAGTCACAGTGCACATTCAGCGTGTCGTCGCGATGCTTGTTCCCGGGATCACCTGAAACTGTGTTGCCATGCCTCCTTTCATACACTCTCGAAATGCACCCACGCACGTACGCGGGCTTTCACAGACCACGCACACAGTAAAACGCACACCCCTTACGAAAGAAAAAGGGTCAGCCTCCACGCCGCCTATCTTCTTTCTCTTCCCTTCTTTTAAGTGTATCACAGCCATCCAAGTGGATGAAGCGGCGGTGTTGCCTATTTTTTTTTTGCCCCTCTCACATGACCATTTTACTTGATCTTGTTCCAGTTCAAGTACGTGGCGACACCACCGGACACGCAGGTCAGGGCGCCAGCGGTGATGCTGGACGGGTGCCACACGTTCTTGAGGTAGCCGACGGCGGCCATCGTCACGAGCACATCGGAGCCATCCTTGGTCAGGTTGATCACGGCGGCCTTCGCCTCCTTCTTGCTCGTGGCTTCGTCCGAGGAGCGCTTCTGCAGGGCGGCGCGCAACGCGATGAGGTCGAGGACCGCGGCGAGGAAGAAGCCCCAGAACTGGGCGATCTTGGCGTACTTCGTGGCCACCTTCGCGTTGGCAGCGATGAGCTTGTGCTTCGCGATGAAGGCGACGTTATCGCCGAGGATGTAGAGCGAGTTGCCGAGGGTGCGGAAGAACTCGATGTACTTCTTCATCTCAGTGCCCGTCACGCCCTTCGCCACGACGGTGTCCACGACCTTCTGCAGCTTCGGCACATCACCGATGAACTTCCCCATACGCATGAGGGAGCGCGCACTGCCGATGGAGTTGCCGATGGCGCCGTAGGCCTTCGCGCGCGAGTCCTGGCTCTGGGCGGCAACGGCGGCCAGGATCTTGAAGAAACCGGCAAGGAACTTATAGATCTTATCGCGGCCGTCGGTCTGGCCCAGAAGCTTGATGAGTTTCTCGAAGTCGCTCATGATTGATGTGGGTAGGTGTTAAGGCTTTTTTTTGATTTAGGGAGATCCCTGGAAAGAACAACGAGTACGCTGAGAGAAAGCTAGTTAAGAAGGAAGGCGCTGAAGTAGCTGAGAATAAAGCTGTGCAAAGCAAGTCGCGTGTTAAACGTGTCCGACAGAAATCAGTTTGAAAGTTAAGAGAGGGAAAAGAAAACAGGCGAAGGAAATAATTCACGAGAACCAGGAAAAAAATATATAGTCATCTTCCAAAGAGGATCAAAGAACGGGCTTCACATCACACAAAGCGGGAGGGAGAAAAAAAAAGAGGAAGGCAAGCTTCGGCTCGACGACTTTGTACCTGAAGGAGGCCTCTCAGCCTTCTTGGTCTTCAATGCAAATCATGGGTAAAGACGCTCATTACCATTGCGACAACTCCGATGCCAAACGGGGGAAGCGTTGGAAGCCCACGTACTAAGTTGCTGTGGTGTCAAGCGAACAGAGAATGAACCACTTTTTCTTTCCTGTTCTTGTGGTTGACCTTTTTCTTTTCCTCTTTTAAACTGGCTTGGTTACATGGTTAAACATAAACAAGTCCCTCTTGACTACCCCGTAGAAGCAAACGTAGTCACGCATGCGAGCCCCGCTGTCAAGGAAAACAGGAAAAATGAAAAGGGTGCGAAGAAGCAAGATTGATGGAAAAGCACGATGAGAAGGTGTGCCCGTAAAAAGAATGCAAAAGAGAAAAGAGAAGAAAAAGCATCGCCGTGACGTGCAAATGCGGGGCATTAGAACAAAGAGGAGAAGAAAAAAAAAATGGAAACAGCAAAGATACCGAGTAGCAAGATGCACCTGAGTGGGATTCTGCTTCACAGAATAGCACCGTGAGTTCTTCCTTTTAAAGCACAATCATCTCAAATGCTGCTCCGTTAAATACCTCCGCTGCGACCTGGACGGCAACCTCCAAGTCTCGTCTTTGCAGCCTCGCACATCCGGCAACTCAACCGCTATTTGCCCTTCAGTCTTCAGTTTTCTTCTTGTGCTCTCATCTGTGCGTTAATCACACTCACGACGGATCTGTGGAGAAACAAAGCTCACCCTTTCTTTGGGTCTTGCTTTCCGGTTGCTAGTGGGTTTCTTTTTCGTTGTTGTTATGCTGGTCGTAGACAGCGTCAACACTAACTGTACTTCCAGCAGAGGTACGTGGAGAGCGCGCCGGAGAAGAACGTGAGGACGCCCTCGCTGCGCACACTAAGCATCCACCCGTTGTGTGCATGTCCCAAGAACGATACCGCCACCAACGCGTCCGCAACGTCGCGCAGCGCGCTGATGCCAGCAATCTTGCAGGCTCGCTCCGCCGCTGGTGGGTCGTAGACCAGCCGCCGTGCGGCGTCGCGGAGGTCGAGCAGGTTGTGCACAACACCGAGGACGTGGCAGAGCACCTGCACCACTCGCGTTGAACGCGCCAGCCGCGCAACGCCAACCGAAGCCGAGACAAAACCTTCGCGCGCGAGCACCACCACGTGATCGCACACGGCGAAGAGAAGATCAAAGATCGTCTTAACGAACTCCACAAACTTCTTGTTTTCAGTGTATTTGAAGCCCTGTGCGGCAAAGAGGTCACGCAGCGATAGCAGCTTGAGGACGAGGTTGAACACACGTCCAACGCGCATAAAGGAGCGCGCCTCCGCCAGATGCTGTGCGGCGTTGGCGCAATGCGCCTTCGCTGCAACATCCCTCGTGCTCTCAACTGTCAAGAAGCCGATGACAAGTTTGATAAACTTATCCGCGCCGTCCGTTGTCGCGAACACACGCGACGCTCCGAGAAGCACGTTGGACATGTTTGGTCCTTGCTTTATAAGAAGCAGGGAAATAGACCTCTTTGGGATTTGTTCCTTGTGAAGCAACAACAAGAGAAAGAGAGAAAATTTTGATGTGTATGTATTTTTGATTTCGAAAGGATGTTGAAGAGAAACAGGAAGACAGAAAACGAAAAAAAAAGCCCACGCAGCTGAATTTGTGTTTTCTTTCAAAACGAAAAGGGAGAAAAATACAACGAAATCTTTTGTGTGTTTTTTGACCAACGTCGTTGAAGAAAAAGAAAGAGGAAAAGAACCAAAAATGAACGTAGAGGAAAGAAGAAAAGGTACAGGAATGCGGCAGCCTTTCAGGCACGCAGGACCACGCTACGAATGTTCGCGATGCGGCGCACCTCGCGAAATAATTTCAAACCAAAGAGCAAGAGCTGGGCCTTCCGTCTTGTTTTAAAGGTTAAACTCAGAGAACTGAAACGTAAGAGTTCGCTGCAAAAGCAGAACAACGTAGAACTCTTTTTGTAACTACGATGACTTAGCTTTGCTTTTTCTATTGTCCGTGGCGTAAGCGTCACAGAAAACAAAATGGAAAGAAAGCCAAGAAGAATAACACCAGTTACCTGTGAACCTTAGAAAGGAAATCAGATATGAAAATCCTCTCGTACGTGGGCGTACCTGCAAGTCTATTTTTTGATTGTTTGCTCTTTATCGTGATGGGAAACACGTGTGCCTGGGCAACAGATACTTCACGCGTTTGACCGTCGTTTGTATAAATGACTATGACTTTTGAATGGTTTGTTTTTTTACAACTCGACCTTCCGGAGAAGCGGTGTCGAGGGTGAGGGCGAAAGGAAAGCGAGAAGGAAAAGGTGAGCGAGAGGATTCAAATTTCGCGGTGGCCATTGCCACAGCAGTGGCGAAAAAAAAAAAAGAATGTGAGCCAGTAAAGACGTAAGGGTGGTGTTTCGCTATTTCGCTCTACGTCACAAACCAGTGAGACCAACGCTTCTCGTGTCCTCCAAAAGGCACGTGTCAAGCAAAGAGAAAAGCGAAAACGAGTAGGTAGGAAGGCAGCTCCTCCGCTCAGCGTTTGCTGTCGGTAAAACTGCCGCCTTGCCTCTCTTTGCTCGCAGATCTTTCCATGCCTACAATGATGACTATTTCTACGTCGTCCCAGCTGTTGTTTCGTACGCGCTCCAGCAGAGAAGCCAAGAAGGAGAAATCCGTTTGCGGTTGTTTCTCGCTTAAAAGAAAAGAAAAGAAAACAGCTGGAAGCAAATGCAGCAGCATAAGCAGTGGATGCAACGAAAGATAGCCGGCCGATGCGTAAACGGGCAGTTCTTTCGCGTGCGTGCATACGTGTTCGCCCGAACAACAACAAAACCAAAACTCCGTTGCCACTCTACGCTTGCGGTGCAGCGGGAACTTCACGTTCCTTCAGCTCCGCCGTCAGCTCCGTCACCTCTTCGGCGGCGTTGCGTCGCGCCTGCGCCTCCAGTTGGGCAAAGAAAAACGGTGTCTTGAACCACTGCGGATTGCTCAAGAAGCTGTTGAGAAAGGCGGACCGACCTTTCAGAAAGTCAGCCCGCGGGTAGTGGCTGTACTCACGCTGAATGTTTGCCGCGTATCGTTCACGGTACGTAGACGCGTCCGGGTGGCCGAGAATCGATAAGTCCAGATCGAGGAAAACGTGCAGCGGATCGTCGTGGCTCTTGGCAGCGGCGGATGGCGTCGGCGGCGAGGACAGCTGCAGCTTCTCCACCGGCTCGACGGAAAGGTGCACCTTCGTTTTGAGGATGTAGTCTTCCGTTGTTTCGCGCACAAACCGCGCAGCCCGCGCGTCTGTCCAGAGTACCGATGGAGACGGGATCGTCAAGGCTGCGATGCCCAGGCTGCCACGCCACCCTTTGTACTGCTCCTCGCCTATCTGTAAGAAGTCCATGGCAAGCTCGGCGCTCTTCTCCTCGTTGTCGCCTCGCTTCGGGTCGTACACGGCGTCGTGAAACAGAATCGAGAGGAGCAGGACTGTCCCGGTCCAGTCGTGACGCACGGCGTCCGCTGCATTGCTGGTGTGTGACTCTGCGCAGAGCCCGAGACAAGCGTCGCTCTCTTGATTTATTGGCAGCGCTGGGACGTAATCGCCGTGCCACCCGTGCGCCGTCTCGTACTGCGTCAGGTGCGCCAGCATCTCCTCCAGGTGCTGCAGGTTGTGGTAGTGACGCTGCGGCTCCGAGTAGCGGTCGTAGATAAATTGATGGAAGAGCTTCGCCAGTGCGTCGGTGGGGAGCGGAGGAAAGAGACGCTCAACACATCGTTGCCACGCCTGACGCACCAGCGGAACGTCAGCAGCAACGCATGCTTGCATAATGGAGAACTGACAGTGAAGGACCGGAAGTGAGTTGACACTTCGTGGGACCCACGAGCACGCGTGGAATGTGTTTCTGTGTTGTTGGCGTGAAAATGCTAGGCACAGCGGAAGGCAGTAGAAGTAAAACAGGAGGGAGGGGGGAGAGTGTTCTTCAACGTTTGTGTGATAGCGAGAGCTCCACAAAACACCGTTCTAAAGGCACCCTCCGCTTTTGATTTGATGTTGCGACTCATTGAAACCGCAGCAGGAAAGGGATTATTGCAGCCGCCGATTCTTCTAGTTTACGTCAAAGTAACGGCTGCTTCAAAATACTGCTGTCACGTTCTACAGCTGAAGGACTTCTGGGGGCAATGTTTGCTTTTTAGAGGATTTTCTTTTCTTTTCGCGGGTTCTTTTCCACGTCACACCAACACGTGCAGCACTTGCTGGGACCCTCCGCCCGTGGCGCTTGCGACGCAGCAGACACACCTGCGGAGCACAGAAAGCAAAAGCTGAAATGCGCGCAAAACGATGAAAGAAGTCCCTGAAGAAAAACAGCAATAGTAGTAGTAATAATAAAATGGGGAATATGAGAAATACAGACAAAGCGAAGTGCACGGCTACACTTTTCTCATGCAATGCGCCAAAGGAAAACAATATCGTAGATGATAAGAGACAGAGAGGATGAAAGGAAAACAATATAGCGACAGGCACGCAACTCAACTTCGGGCTAAGTCAAAGCTCAGCGAATCAGAAGGTAGTAATAAAAAAAAAACTGACTTTTCCTCAATTCCACTTTCCAACGCTGCACAGCGTGCACAAAGACTGCAAAGTCAAATCGCGACTCCGTAAACTTCATTCAAAAGAAGAAACGAAAACAACACAGTTCAGCAAGTCTTAGTAGTACAAGTTGCTGTAGCAGTTGTAGGTGTTTAGGTAGGCAGGTGCCACAAACTTCTTGCTGTAGTACTCCTGCGAAGTCACGTTGATGAGCTGTAGCAGACGCTCGAGGTGCGTCTTGATCACCTGACCATCGCCATCGGGGAGCAGCGTGAAGTCAAGACCGACGTACACCGGGAACTCCTGCAACTCTACCTTCTTCCAATCCACCTGCCCTACCTCCTCATCATCTTCCTCCGCCTCTTTGCTCGCCCCACCGCCGAGCATTGCGTTGCCCACGTGCACGCCGGACACGTTGTGGAAGCGGCGCCAGCGGTTTTTAAAGTACGCAATCTTCTTCGTCACATCGCCCGTCTCGAGGAACTTGATGGCCAACAGCACGCAGGCCGCCATGATCTCCTTTCGGTTGTGCTTGCCCACCATGCCCTGCACGACCAGCCGCTCGAAGTACCAGTACGCGTAGGCGATGGTGATCAAGTCCAGCAACGAATTGTCCTCGAGCGCGTAGACGAGCAGCTCGTTCTTGATTTTGCGAAGGTGGGTCAGCTTAATCTCGCGCACCTCCAGCTCGGGGTGCTGGACGTAAAAGTTGTGGTTCAAGTCTTTCTTGAGGATCTTCTTGTCCACAAACGAGATCATCGATACGCGATAGGACGGGAGCGAAATCATCTTGCGTCGTCGCTCGCCACCGGTGATGTTGCCGGTGTCCAAGAAGTACGCGTTGGAGAAGGAGGGGTTGTGGCGGCTCTGCTTGCGCGCGAGAATTTTGCGGTAGCTGCGCATGTTGTCCTCTCCACTAATGATGCCACCCTTATTGCGACTGCGGTGATGGTGGCGCCGGTGAGTGTTGGGGGAGCTGTGTGAGCTGCTGCGACTACCCCGGGAGCTGCGGCTGCTGCTGTTGCTGCCGCGGCTGCGCCGACTAGAGCTACGGCTGGCCCCCGACGCGGAGCTGGACCGGCTGTGCAGGCGGCTGCTGCTGCCTCGCTTGCTGTGCGTGTCGCCCGCCGAGTCGATCTCCGACGAGAAGGTGGAGAGCGAGGAGGAACGCTTGGCGCCGTCGGTGTCGGACGAGGACGAGCTGTCGTCGACGCTCGTCATCTCCGCCACGTGACGACGGTCCGCGTAGTTGCCGGCGAGGTAGTGGCTGTTGACGACGAAGTCCTGGTACTCACCATCAGCGTCGTGGTGCTTGACGGCCGTGGAAGACGTGGAACTCGACGACGACGAAAACGACGACGAAGACGAGGAAGAGGAGGAACGCTCCGTCGACGAAGACGAGCTGCTGCTTGCGTTCGACTCGCCACCATAGGGTCGAACCACCTGGTCCTCCTTGCCCAGGGCGGCTACGCGGGGTTCGAACTTGGTCAGAATGGTGCAGAGCGACATCGGTGTGGCGGCCGACTGAGCCCACCACAACCGCCAGCGCTCCCGCTCGCGACGCCGGCGGCGACGGGAACTTCTCGCAGGCGACGAAGCGGACGACGAGGACGACGAGGAGGACGAGGACGACGAGGAGGACGAGGAGGTGCGCGTGCGAGTGTGCGCCGTGCTGGACAAGCTGTGCGGCGTCCCACTAAAATCCGTTTCCGTCCCTGCCGTCGCCGCCAGCTTCGGTGGGGCAGCGGCGTTGCCGTTGATGGTGTTGATCTGAGTGTTGGCTGAGTTCTCACTCTTGGCGTGGTTCGGGTTTCTGGCGAGGGAGTTGTGGTGGCGCAACGAGGACTGCTCCGAGGAGCCCCTTGACGAGGAGGACGTCGAGCTGGAAGACGAAGACGACGACGATGACGATGACGACCCGTTGGACCCGCCGCGGCGCGGTTGCTGCAGCGTATCGCCGTACACCCACCTCAGGCGCACCCGCTGACCTTCCTTCCGGACGACTTGGCTAACGTGAAGACGGGGCTTCTCGCCAGCATTTCGGGGACGGTGATTCGCTGTTTGAGGCGGCACCGGTTGCTGTTGCTGAGGCAGTGCAGGATCGGACCCTACATAGCCTTCAGGTGCCCCTGGATCAGCACCGGCCGCCCCCGCAGCGGCTCCGCCAGACCCACCGCCGTCTTGCCTGCTATTGCCAGCGCCACTGACTGTCGCGGTTCCCGAAGTGTTCCCGACCGCAGCAGGGTTTAGCTGTGTAGCGGTTGCCAGAGCCGAGGCACTGTTGCGACTTGGGTACGAGCTGTTCTTCGTATTGGCGGATGCGGTCGAGCTCGACGAAGACGAGGCAGAACGGCTGCTCTTGTTGCTGTGCCGCTTGTGACGCTTCCCGAGTTTCATCGTAGTGGTGAGGGATTTGAGGAAAGTCTCCTGGCGGTGATTGCGCACCGAGAAGTCCGTGGCAAACGGCTGCCGACGACGGTGTTGCACTTGCTGTGGAGTGAGCGGCGAGGAAGCCTCCTGTAGTAACTCATGGGTGGGAAGCAGCGCAAGCGTGGAGGAGATGGTGGCTACTGAGACGACCGCAAGGTTGGAGTTCTCTTCTAGAAGCGTCTTCTGTGCCGCGCCAAAGTTCGGCGATGTGGTTGTCTCCATCGCGACAACACCAGACCTCCCCTTCATCGACGTCCTCGCGCTGTCTGCGCCGTTGCGGGGGCGTCCGGTCAGCCCAGATGGAGGAACGTGCACGACAAACTCGCTTGCTCCAGCGCCACTGCGGCTGGAGAGATTACCGCTGTTGCCGTCGACGGAATTCATTACGCCGCTCATGGCTTCCCGCACCGCCGTGTCCTCCACCGTCTCCACCTCTACGTCCTCGCTGTCCGTATTGGACGAGCGCGCAGCGTTGGCTGGTCTCCACAGCGGGTGCGGTCGGATGTCGGTGGGAGTGATGCCGCTCAGGAAAACGGCCGCCCGCTCTGCACCGCGCGCCTTTGCCGTGATGTACGGCCGCACCGCCGCCGCTGCAGCAGCATCAGCAGGGAGGCCCTTGCTGGACATGCCGTTGCCATTATTTTGCTTGCAGGTCCTGATGCGCAACGAGGGGGGTGCCGGGGGTTGGGAGACGCATGCGGTGGTTGAGGCGGACTTCGAGTGCTCCGCACCTGTGCCGTCGCCATGTCTACCGGGCGGCGCGCTGAGGGAAAACCGGGAGGAGGAAACTTCAGCTGCGCTTACGACACCGCTGACGTTCGCCGTGAGGGCCGCCGACACGCTTACATTGCTGTTGACAGTTGTGTCTTGTGCGTCCGCAGTGGAGCTGCGGGCGTCAGGCGGACGAGAAGGAGCGGATGTAAGTGACGCCACTTTTGAAGCCAGAGAAGTAGAATAGTTTTCTATATATGTCACAATTGACAAGGTTACGTCAGGGATTCAAATTGTAACAGCAATAAAGGAATGCACAACAAGAGAAGAAAAAGAAAAAAACAACTCTTAGCGCTGTGAAGCAACGAGAGATCACGTGTACGACCGTGATTTGAACAAGGAAGCAAACAAAAAAGGACGCTTTTCTCTGCTTTTTTGTTGGTCAACACAGCAAACACACCCACTTGGGAGTAGATTATCTACGTAGAAGAAGAAAAACGAAGGTGTGGAAAAAGGAAAGGTCGATGCACACACGGTTGCACGGCTTCTTTACGGGAAATTGCTGACCAACACCAAAAAAAAAAAACAGATAAACGCAAAACGCAAACCAGAGCGTTCAGTCGTTTCGTAACCCAAGAACAAAAGAAGGTGCAGAGGTCAAGTCGAATGTGAAGCAGAAAGAGAAAACAGAGAGCAAGCAGTGACGCTGCGGGTTAGCTGTCAGAGATGAACAAATACCGCAAGGAGCATTTCTTCTCAATGACCGGTTGCATTTTCCTTGTTGCATACTCGTCGCAGCTTCGCAAAGGATAGATCCTACGAATCGGCTGCCACCGTTATGAAAGCAGAGCTACGATATTGAAGTCGCTTTCTGTTTCTATTGTTTTGGGTTTGTCAAGTCTCACGTACGTTACTCACTAGCGAATCAGAGAAAAATGCTTAGCCCTTTTTCCCCTTTCCTCGTTTGATGTTTAAAAAAACGTATGCGCGTGTGCGGGCGAGTATCCCTCACGCAAATGTATTTGTTGTTTCAGCTGCGAGACCGAAATGACGATGCTTCAACGACCCAGGAAACCCTTCCTTGTGTAAGTGGAGGAGAAGAAGCTTCCTTTGGTGGCTGGCAGCACTGCGTTGAGGCACAAAAACCCTCGAATGAGCACCACTCCAGACCTATTTCTTCACAGTGCAGATGTACTGCAGCATTCGCAAACGATGGGGATAATAAGTAAGTAAACAAACTAAATATTTCAAAACTATCCCCTTAGGTGTAGTGGTAGTGGTGATGCACGTGCTTCATGAGCGGGATCAGCTCGTCGCCGCGGAAGCGACCCAAGGCCCCAGACGCTGCCAAAACCTCGCTGTAGAGCTGCACAGCGTCGCACGGACCCGCCGCGGACGTCGTCGCCGCGCCGTCTCCTTCGGTCGGCCCCGCACCTTTCACCGCGACGGACACAGGCACCGGCTCGCAGCAGTGATCACCCACAGCGAGCGGGGTGGAGTGATCTGCGATCACGGCCACGGTGGAGCCGGCGGGCAGTGCCTCCCACAGCGCCTCCAACGCGAGTCCAGACCGGCGCAGCATCTCCAGTTTCTGCGCAAGACTCTTGTCGTGGCCCGCGTCGTCCACGCCCTTCACGTGGACAACAACGAAGTTGTAATGCACATCCGCGATGTGGCTGACCTCTTCGGCGGCAGTGGCAGTGGAAAGGGAATGGGTCACGGCGCCTTCATGCGCCTTTGGGCACTCGATACGCAGGGCGTGCAATGCCGCGCGCACCTTCACCATCAAGTCGGAATGGTAGTCACCAGTAGCCCCGCGCAGGGACGCCTGCCCGGACGGGTCGCAAGCCGCACAGACCTCGCCGCGCAGTCCGCAGCAGATGCCGAGCCCTTTAATGATGCAGGTGGGGGCCAAAATCAGTCCGCAGAGGCCGTGGCGCACCGCAAAGGTCGGCACCCACCCTTTCTTGGCCGCGCCACGAAACAAAATGAGGTTGGCGATGTTTTTCCGCGCAGCAGCAGGGCTGCCTGTGGAGTCTGCATTACTTGCATGCGCTGCAGCTGCGTTGCGGTTGTGCTGGCGACGGGCGTCGTTGACCGGGTGCGACCTCAGCCGCTTCGTCAGCGCCGCCGACGCGGCCTCGACCAGCCGACACGTGTAGAGCGCCGCCGCGTACTCGGGGTGGTCCTCCGCCACCGTTGGCGTGCAGTGCAGCAGTAGACGGCCGTCCTTCAAGGGGTCGGTGCCGGTGATTTTGTCCGACAGCATGCCCAGCACCTGCGCGGAGGTGCCGTCAGCGTGAAGAACGCGGCGGGCCCCGCTCAGCGCCACCCCGCAGCGGTGCTCCGTCGCGTATTGCATTTTGATGGTGTGCGGGTAGTCAAAGGGGACGCCGTGGAGATCGCACGGCACCGTCATGCCGTTCAGGTCCTGACACAGCAGCGGGCCTTCCTGGGTGAAGTCGCGGTCGCAGCGGCGGTGCGTGACGTATTGATCGGTCGGCGCTGTGGTGGCAATAGCCTTCGCCTCCAACGCTGGGTCCTCGTCGCCGCACAACTCCTCTGCGGGATCGGCAAAGGTGGAGAAATTGCTCTTGAAGGCAACGTCCTCGTCCTCCAGCTCCAACCCTGCCCCGAGCGCCTCGTAGGCACCACGGCCGCGGTAGTACATCGTTGGCGGGTAGCCGAACAGGCTGAGATGGGCGGTGTCGCTGCCGCAGCTCTTTCCGGCCATGTAGGGGTCCATCACGCCGTTTACACCGTGTCGCGCGACGATGTTGATGCCCGGCGTCACGTGCGTATTCACCGTCGCCCGCAGCGCAGCAGCAGCTGCTGTATTGCACGGCTCTACCTCCGCTACGGGCAGCACCTCCTCCACTACCGAGAAAACGGGTCCTGCGCTCGACGCGGCGAGCGGGGCAACGGCGGGAACGCCGGCTACCACCTCCAGCGGCGTCCGGCGGCCTAGCTCACTGTAGGTGTTGTCGCCGATGCCGTCAATGATGAAGAGCACCATCGGCTTCGGGAAAAGGGGGGCGCCGTGCGAGGGCGTCGGCACGTCGGGGTGGCGCGCAGCCATGGTGTGGTAGGCCCGCGTCGACGGCGGCCAATACGCCTCCGGCAACGCATTCAGCTCCTTCTGCATCGCCACAGCCGTAGTACCGCTGGGGCCGTCGCGGAGGTGCGCCGGCAGACCGCCGTTGAAGCGCTTCCCGTACGTCCGTAGCATCTCCGCAGCGGAAAACTTGACCAGCAACTTGGAGCTGCTCTTCGGCGACGGTGCGGCCCAGTCCGACGGATAATTTTTTGCACGGAAGTACAGCGCGGCGGTGACCACCGCCAGCTCCGCGGACGCCGTCGTTGGGCACGGGATGGCGTGGGGAATGCTGCCGGCGCGTTGACGGTAGGACGCACTGGGGGCCTCGCAGACCTCAATCGCGGTCGCTACCGACACGTAGGTGCCACCGGAGATATCCTCCAGGACGTCGAGCCACGCCTTCATTTTGTCCGACACCGCGAAGAGTTCGCCTTCCACCTGCGCACAGCCCGTCACGTTGCAGTCCGGAAGATCCAGCACACACGGAGAGCAGTCAATCTGCTCTGGCAGAAAATTCACGAAGAGAGGGTAGCGATGCACCGTACGGGCACGCGCAATGAAGACCGCCTCGGCCGCTTCTGCGAGCCAGTACGGGTAGTTGTTCTCGCCGCGCAGCAGCGTACCGTACACGAACACGAGAGTCGGCAACGAGCTCATGGGTGGGCACGGCAAACGTTCAGTGGAAATATATAAATATGATGTCAACAAAGAAGGGCCCACGACAACGATACGTGGAGCAGAACGCTCTCGAGGCGAGGCGAGGAGGATGGAGTGGCTTCGCAGGTGACGCACGTTCTCTTCTCACACTCACAGACACAGACACGCACACAGACACGCAGCTCTTGGTGGAAAATGCTGTGCCGTGTGATCACAGAACAGGGTGGTAAATGCAGAGAGAGAAAGAGAGAGGAGCACGCACTGAAAACGAAAACAACGTGAACGAGACAAAATGGGGAAGTAAGGGCTTTGGAGATAACGAGTTTCCAGAGCACAAACAATTTGCTCAACAGAAAAAGACTACATCACCAAGTAGGCCACCTTTTTATGCCACCACAGTTTGCTGCTTCACAATAATGATCACTTTGCCGATCAACGGCGCGCGATGTGACATTGTCGAACTGGACGCTCCGCAGAGAGCATCGATCCGCGCAGGGATAAGCGGCGACAGACCCCCCAGCATTTCCTGAGGCGGCCCTCTCAACCACAAAACGCCGATAAGGGAGGGAAGGAGAGCCACAAAGTTGCGAGCGCATGCACCGCTTCTGTTTTAGAAACAGACTCTCCGCGCATTCAGGTCACCTCATTCACGACGGCTCGGAAACCGTCATCTTGCTGAAGGCGCTCAGTTGCGCAGTCTGAAAACGGCCTTCTTTCCTATTCCTTCAGGATAGTTGAGTGAGAGGGTCAAACAGGGAAACAACGAAAAATAAAAATCGAGCATAACGATGAAATCGGTGCAAAGCGAAAACAAAAGACATCGGAAAGACATTCGCCCGAGATGCTAGAAAACAACAAAAACCCAAGAAAAAGCCAACACACGGCGGCGCGAGGTGACGAGGAGCCACACACACAAAACAAAAGTCCGACGGAGGAAAACCCGTCGACATGCGAAAGACCACAACGGAGTACGGCACGAAGAGGCGCAGGAAAAGGGCAGCACGCGTCGCACCGCACGGGCAGTTACGATCCTTTTGGCCCAGTCCACCGTCGTCGGTAGTAGAAACACATTTGGGTGTTTTCTCTCTTTCATTTATTTTCTCTTGTCAACGCCCTCTCTTAGTCGCAGGGATAACAACGTCTCTATCAACTTCGCGTGTCCCACTACGGGAAGTACACGGCTTGAGGAAAGCTACAAAAAAGGGAAAAAAACAGAAACCGGTTTTCGAAATGACAAAGCTACCAGAAATAAGTACAAGCTTGAGAGAGAAAAAACAATACAGGAAATAGGGGTCACATATAGCTCATATGTGGGGAGAAGACAAAAGAGGCGAAAGAGAAGAGGAAAAAAAAAAGAAAGGGTTCTCGCCAGAGCCTACAGTGGGAAAACGTAAGCCTACTGCCAAAAAAAAAAAAGAGATTCGCACCGCGTAGACAAGAAAGCGAACGGTGTATCAATGGTAGAACAGAAGGTTCAAAAAAAAAAAGAAACGCTAGAGATACAGATAAAACGTCAATACAAAAAGATATCGACATTCAGGAGAGAACAGAAACGGAGAAAGCCACGTGATAGACGCCAAGGAAAAAAAAACCGCCACGAAAGACAGAGCATAAATGATGGAAGGAGAACACAAAATCCGCACCCGACGACGTCGAACCAAGAAAGCGAATCAATATACAACAAGGAAGAAGCGGACAATGCTGTCTACTCTTTCCCTCTTCCTTTCCCAGAAGCCGTTAGTTTTTCCTTTCCCTTGGATCTTCTTCGCCTTCGTTGCGGTTGTGTCGGGAAGAACACAAAACACTGTAAAGAGCGTGCCGTGTCCCTACCAGGGTCTATTCCGCCTTGGGATGCTCGCTCGCCTTCCCGCCCTCCGGTGGTGGGCTGGGCTTCGGTGTCCCATTCTGGCTCGCCGCGAGATGCTTCCCGTTCAGCTGCTGCTGGCGCTCCAGAGCCTCGGCAGTGGCCTTGTCCTGTTCTTCCTTCTCCTTGCGCGCCATCTCCTCTCGCTCCTTGCGATCCTTCGTGTACTCGTCCTCGTCCACAATGTCGTAGTTCTTCTCCAGCTGCTCCAGGACCTTCTTGCGCTTCTCCTCCAGCTCCTTCTCCTCCGCTTCCTTCTGCTGGCGACGCTGCTCCTCCAGACGCTCACGCTCCTCCGCGGCGGCCTTGCGCTTCTCCTCCAGCAGCTGCTCTTTCTTCTTGGCCTCCTGCTTGCCTTCCTCGCGGCGCGCCTCTATCTTCTTTCGACGCTCTTCCTGCTCCTTCTCCCGTTTCTGCTTCAGCTCCTCCTGTGCCTCCTTACTCCGGCGTTTTACCCCCTCGGCGTCCTTGCTCCCCCTCTGCTTCAGCTCCTCCTTCTTCTTTTGAGCCTCCTCGCGCTGCTTGCGGACCGCCTCGGCGCGCTGCTTCTCCTCCTCCTCACGTTGCTTCTTGAGTGCGTCCATCTCCTCCTGTTTCGCACGGCGAGTGGCGGTGAGCTCGGCCTCCATCTCCTCCGCTTTCTTCTCCGCCCTCGTCTTCGCTTCCTTCTCCTCGGCAACGCGGCGTTGGCGGGCCTCTTCCTCTTCTTTTTCGTGCTCCTCCTGCAGCTTCTTCAGTTTCTGCTTCTCGGCCTCCACCTCAGCCTTGCGGCGCTTGATCTCCTCCTCGCGCTGCTTGTGGAGCTCCTCCTTCTTTTTCTGGGCCTCCTCGCGCTGCTTGCGGACCGCCTCGGCGCGCTGCTTCTCCTCCTCCTCGCGCTCCTTGT